>NC_081447.1:12402513-12422589 GCF_007210705.1 Tigriopus californicus
AAGAGAGAGATGAGTTTTTCATCACTCGTTCACATCATTCATGGAATATATATATTGCATGATATTTTCTTTCTCCGAATTAAAAATAAATCAATACAACTGATGCTTACCACACAATGGATCTTTCTGTTTCCATCTGTTTTCAAGAATTAGAAATGCCTTCACTAGCGACCTGCTCCATTAGAAGCAATTTCAACCCTAAATATTTTGTAAGCAAATCTGATATGTTAATTTCCGGCAACGTGTTTAATTCGTGTACAAAGTTCTCACGCACAATTTCCAGCTCAGCAGAAGTTGCAAAAATACACTATAAAGTATGTTTCTGGCCCTGTTCCTGTCCGTTTCTAACACGATATCCGTTCTTTCAAAAAATGATCCATCAACATTCTGACGAGCAAATTTGTTATATTATACAAGGGTTTCACTCTGTGTCAGCCCACATCCGAGGCTTTGAGACCGGTGTGTTCAATTCAATTCGTTCGACAAAAACCTGTCCAATATTGGTTCGTGAGACGACATGCATAGCATATTTCCCCTAAATTGGATGTTGAGACTGGTCGTCAAGCAGAACCAAAAAACGCTATCCCATGAATATTGAAAATACAATCAGATTATTTCTGTTTTTGCTTCCATACACACTTTGGAGACATTTGGGCAAGCATAAGAAACTTATCAGCAGTAAGATCTTTGCGACACATGTATTTTGCTCAGGGCTATGTCAAGTCAAAACCTGAGATTCAAATTATCTTCTTTATACAAACTATCTGGTAAAGAGAGCGACCCTTTTGTCGATCCACAGAAGACACTGCAATACTTTTGCCCTATAATTATGGTTACTAATTTATGGGTACAGGAGAAGATAAATGGAGCAGAAACTACATTGAGTCAACCCTAAGTAACACCTCGTTGGTTGCGGGTCGATATTTTGAGGGTCATTGTACTTGTGACTCCAAATTGCCCTACTTTGTGATGTTGTAGTGGGTTGAACTAACTCTCTTCATTGGACTAACTACGATTACATAATACAATAAACGTCGTGAAGTGATAGTGTTATCTACGCACACTATAACGAGTAAAAAATCAGAGCTGATTGATAATATTTCAATTTTGACCGATTGGACTTTATTCCGACCGGGAGAAAAGTCGGCCTCGAGGTTTGAAAATGAAATCCTCGTCGATGGTTTAGCCAGCTGCATAGCCCGTTTTGAAAGCTTTCGTTTTCTTTCTCCATCCATTCCAAGCTCTCATGGTGGATTTCAACATGCGGGGATGCTCCTTCGATATAAAGCTCAATTCCTCTTTCATAGCCACGCTTCAATAATCTAATCTTCATGGACATTTCCCGAGCTCTGGTATTCCCGACTCAATCCACTTCAAGAGCATTGAGATCTCTGCTTTTTTGAATGAAAGGGTTCTTTGGATTCCCTGAACGGCTCGTCCTTGAAGTGTTTGACTTGTTGCCGCAACATTTGGATTCGATGCATTCCAAAATCTTCCTCGAAGCTTCCGCTCTTTCAGGAGTTACGAGGCCTAACCGTATAATATCCACAAAATAGGCATGAGTATCAGATAAGCTTATTTTAAGCATCAGAAATATTTGTCAACGAACCTCGATCGAGTTCATGGCAGAGCTCTCAAATGCGGGTTGCGGGGAACTCAAGGGTGCCATCTTAACGGCCGTGCGAGCGTTACTGGCAAAGCATGGAAATGGCGGGGTTTGGATGTCGTCATTCATGAAGGCAATCTGATGGAGCCGAATCCCGTGTTGATGTTACACGTCCGGAAGGCAGTGGCAACTAGGGGAGCCAATAAGCAACTCGTGGACAAAGGATTGGTCGGGATGGCTGGGGTGGGCAGGAAGGGAATAAATTCATCGATGTATGAGGCCGTGCTGCATTGATCCATGCATCCCCTGGAGAATCTGGGTACCCTTTAATAATAATAAAAAAATACAGTTTTGAGCTTCATTTTGGAGCTTATATATGCATGCATACATAAGAGTCAAAAATGGTTGGCAGCTTACATAGACAACGATCCCCAGTGAAGTAGGTGATAACAAGAGCCGGATGACAGCTCTTGTCAATTGGCAATTGAAGAGCCGGCAATGGCGCCAATCGTTTTTGGAACACCATCGAAGGAATGGGCGTGCCATCGAAGTGAATGATGGTGCTATCTGGTTGAGGAAGCAGATTCCCACCCCGAATCCGTTTGATAATTCGCTCCACATCTTCATAAGCTTGTGGTCCAACGGGTGTCATTGGTTCGGAAGCAATCGAGCCACAAGTGCAATCTTGACCGGCGAAGGAGGAGGGAAACACCGTTAGGAGTCCAATGAGGCAAAAGAAGAGGGCGATCCTGTTAGTTGACATGATGAAAACTCACTAACTATTCCATTGACTTGAGGGTTTATATAGCACATACTGAATGGTGTAATTTGTGAAAGCTGTGCTTTGTGCATCGGTTAACAATGATCGAGTTGATTAACTACATTGAATTAAATGCTGCTTGAGCACAACAGATGGAAGCTACTCAATTTAAGAGTGAAATGATTTCGATTGATTTTTTTATTTTTGGCTTTCTTCACATTGTATCAGAACAGTTCTTTTGAACTGTATGACTTTTTTCGTTGTTTAATGAATAATTGTTGTTAATCCAGGTTGCATTCCTCTTTCATCGCAAAAACTGGGTCTCTTTTGAAAAGAGTCTGATTTCTATCAATGTCTCGATATGACAATGTCATTTTACGATCAGGTACTTGTCCTGGTTACCTTCGGTCTGGATTTAGATTTGAGGTAGTGCTCCAATTTGTTTCAGATACAAGTGAAGAAATTCTAAAGTCTTATACGTGTTCATTAGAGGAGCGATTCGAGCTAATCACCTCTTTATGGTCCGTCAGCGTTTCTGGATGCTGACAGGTTTGTAAAAATTCCAAGATACGGCGTGCATTCTGCCATGAAGGTGCTCAATTTTGGGACTGAGTATTGAGTTCAAAACTTATTGTAGCAATATAATTACGGATCACAAGCAATGTCTGTCAACCTATGGATAAAAAGATGACAGTTTTTGTTCATATGCAGAAATGTGGTAGTACAGATACACTATTTGCGTCGGTCGATAATTGGTCATGTCGTAGAACAAATTTAAACATAATGAAAATGGTTGAATATGTGATGAAAAATGCTTGCAAATGGTCAGAGTAATACGATAATTAACTAGGTTTGTACTCATCATTTGATGAAGCATTCTCAAAGTAGGTTTGATTTGTTTTGACCACTGAAGCAATAAAAACCATAGCACTGGGTTGGTCGACTAGCATATTTGCATATCGACTACCAGACCCTCCCTTCAACAGTCGGACTATAAAATCTTCACCTCTTTTCCCTTGGTCACGTAAAGTTCAGAGCCATTTCATCTTTAAATGATTTATTTTTGACTGCTCTCCCCACCATGAAAGCATCTGGCAGCCTATCTACATATGTTCATCTGGAAGTTAAATTTGATTGATAGCTTGTCTAGATCATGCGAAAGGGTGGTCAGATCTGCTTCAAGCGTCTTTGAAATGAGACCCATCAGAGCGAGAAGAGTCACATAAACAATAATTAGTATTCCCCAACCATTGAGCTTTCAAAAGTGATGTCTCCATTCACGAACCGTTGAACAATAGATTTCTTGTTCTGCTTGTCTAATGTTTGCATGTCAGTGTTCTGGGAAACGCACAATTTCTACTCATCGCTGGGAACGAAGGCAAAAAAGTTTCGCAGGATCTTGCTCTAAAGAAACATGTGCGACACATATTCGAGACCGGACCATTCTCAACTTGTGACAACTAAAATAGAGTGCCAGACCAGAACGTAATGTAGCGGTTGACTTGCCTTGTCAAGTGGATGATCTCGGGCACAGGAAGGCATGACCAATCCGACTGACTATAGATATTTGTTAACGTCAGTCTTGGAGACATTGATCGTCACGTTATGAGATTCAGACACCTGAACATGAAAAGTGCTTTTTTTTATCCATTCAAGCCACAGCCAAGATTGGTTACATGTACACCAACAAAACAAATAAAAAAACTTGAGGCTTTTCACCTTGATGAAACAGAAGTGCTTCTTCATTTAATTCGATTTACTCATTTAAATCTTGTCACCTATCACAACTTGCTGGGGTTGAAAACTTCTTTCTCGGTTCATCAGTCCAATGGCGATGAAATACGAATAAGAATTGGCACGGACTCATCAGTAAAACTAATAGACAAGTCATCCCAACTCATAGGACAACTGCTCAAGGTCTAAGGTGACCTTGAGCACGCTATCAAACCAGTAAGAAAACTGAGCTTATCCATGAAGCCAAACTTATTCGAGACACACAGTTTGGTCTGATATTCGCCCTTTCAATTCAGTGACTATCATGAAGAACCTCAATTGAACCACTTGCAAATTATTTTGATTGGTGGGAATTCTCGCCCACTAATTTGAAAATATTGGCATGAGCTCAATGGATCGGTTTGTACTACGTACCAACAAGGTTAGCTGCTTTTTGCAAAGCCTTTGACAGTTTTTGAAATCGTCCGTGCAGAATGAAGGCAATGTGCGTGTTTCAAGTCCACCAAGAGATCCCTTAGACATTGAGATTACTGAATGAGCTATTATTCATGAGGCGTCTGTTTCCTTCGTAACAATCTAACCATGACATCGTGGAAAAAAGCATGGCTTTGTGTGAGCACTTACGAGGCACTTTTTCTACGGCATTATTCGTATCACTGTTATAGGTGGACACGTATTCGGCAATTAGGATTTTCCTGAAATGGAATTGAAGAGATATACGGCGTATGCGACACAGTTTTGAACTTGGGAAAAATATATTCGTACGAAAGTACTGAAGTAAACTGTGAGTTATCTGCTACTTAAAAGTGATGAGTATTTGTATCTAGAAGCATATTCACTATGGAACTTGTTGATTTTTCCCTTTCAGTCTCCTACAAAAATGCAGAGACGTAGCTTTAGAACATCTACTGCTCTCATTCAAGGAGTTTGGGATTTGTAAAAAACACTCTCCAAAGAATGTAGGATCTAAAATGAGGAGGAGGGGGCCGGAAAATACTTGACTTAAAACAAAAAAACTGAATAGCAAATAGCAAAAAAGAGAATTGTTGGCAAAAGCAAACATCCTCGTTCATGATAATTTTGAAACATGGAATTTATTTTCAACCATGGGCAAACTCGTAATTTACATGGTGACTTCTGTAGAACGTTCTGAGTTCAAAAAACCATTCCTCTTTCATCTCGTTTTTGTAAAGTCCAGACTTTTGAATAAGTGTGGTGCACTGAAAACACAAAGCAAACGAGCAACGAGTATAAAATGCAAATTAAACACAGTTTTATTATCAATAAGACATGGTTCACGTAACATTAAACAGTCAACGAAATGATGTGCTCTTGTCTAGATTCTGCACGGCAGCATCTGTTCCCTGGATTTTCGACGCTTTCTTCTAACAGTCCTGCAGCGCAAAATTGAGATGGAATCCAATGATCCCCCCTGGAAGTTGCCCTTGCTCATTGGCCGTGGCGGATGAGATGCCAATGGCGTCCTCATCTCCATCGGTTTTAAAAATCACGCGGAAGGGTCGTTGTTGAGCTGAAACGAGATGAGAGCAACCAAAATCATACTCCTGGACATTTTCTGATGAGTACCAAACCATCACTAGAACTTTTTATGCGTCGCTTTCTATTGGCGAGTGCAGGCAATTCCAACTTACTACAAATGGATTCGGTGTTATCCACTCCCCCGTCGATTTGGGCAGCATCGGTGAAACTGAAGAATCGTCCACAGATTCGACTGTGAACAAAAGCAGCGATCGATCCCACGACAAACATTTCAGCAGCGGGTTCAGCGTCTCTTTGGGCTCCGGGAATCTGGATGTACAACCAGATGTTTGGATTAAACTAAACATCCTAATGTTCTTTCCTTAATGATGAGTAGTTCTAAGATGCCAATCTTGATATTTATCTATCAGACACTTTGGAAACGAAATTTGACAGTGTACGTACCTGCAGATAGTCCGTATCGCAACCCGTATCCTGGCGTCCTTTGGCGGCGCTGTTCAAGGAGCTCTTAGAGAGGCCAAACGATCCTTGATCAATGGCTGCGGCGGTTCCCATAATGACTGTCGAGTAACAAATGGCGCACTTGCCTTGTTCTTGGCGAAAGCAAATCGTGTACACTGATTCGACAAGTGAGTCATGCAATGAGGCAAAATTGGAACCAAGTCTTTATGAAGAAAAAAATATCAGATCAACAAAAATACACTTGAAGTTGGGTTGAAACTCGATTGTTGGATCATTTGCTCATTCGTGTCAAGTCTATTCACTGCATCTCACGTGTGAAGTCACAGTGCTGGACGATGTTGGAAAATTAAAGCTGAAATAATAACATTATTAGATGTACATCGCAAATTCCGGGCTCTCATTGAACCATCTTCAAGAACGTGCAAACTAAGTGTCTCATTTCATTCCATTTACTCTCATGGATTAAATCGCAATCCGGATTACGTAGCACTTTGCTCAATAATCAATTATATTCATCGGTCTCACACTTACTTGTCAGACAATTGGTAGTTTTTTTCTAGGAATACAACTTGTTCAAATTTGTCATACCAACGTATTTTCTTTTCAGGGTCACAGAAAAACTTTGATCGATGTGTTTCCGATGATTCCTTTTGAGGGAACTAAAATCAGCCGAAGTTGTATGAAAGCGGCCAAGTCATTAAATCCGAGGCTGCTGAAGAAGACCAACGCTTTCCTAGCTACCAAACCGGTAGATCATGTTCACAATATACGGTTACATCATTATCCGAATGGGGTATTTTACTTCAATAAAATAAGAGGCCTTCTTAAAGAGCACTTTAGATTCAGACCAGAGTAAGGTGTCCCATTTTCTTTTTTACGTTATCACTTCATCCGAACAATTCAATCTTTCTCCACAGAGTTGACTCATTGGCTGAAGGGTTCTTGTTAAATGCCAGCCTTCTATTGAAACCTGACATGATGGACCCAGTTTGGGTTGGAATTCACGTTAGAAAAACCGACTATGAGCGCCATTTAAACAAGATTTCAAATGGCACCTTGGTTACTTTTGAGTATTTTGAACGTGCTATAAAAAGACTTGAAGAAAGCCTAAGCGATTCATACCGGAACTTTGAGCCCACAAATGTAAGTTTTATTGCTAAGGTAGCAGTTTTATTTGCATTCCTCTGATTTCCTGTCTAATCATCTTCAATCAACAATTTTCTTCATATCTATTGCCTCCTGGTGTTGAAAAAACTGACGGTGCTTACACTTTCTACCGAGGGGCCGCAAATACAAATTTTCCAATTGCTATGTCTTAATCATCTTAAGAAGATGAAAACATCAATCTGTAACTCCCCAAGTTCAAAACTGTTATTTATCTTTAAAACGGTTAAACTACGTGTATGAGGTAGAAAAGTGAGACTGAAAATTGGGTCGCAAATTTGCGGCCACCCCTTTGATCACATATGTCGAATGGGCGAATGGGTGTAAAGTCTGAACTGTGCACAACAATAGCAAGTGAATTATGACTCTCTAATGTTATTCTTCCGTAGATGGTATTTGTGGTAGCTTCAGATGACCCTCAATGGTGCAAGACACAATTCGGAACAATGCCCAATAAGACCGTCATATTTGCCAACGAAGCCTTCAAAGACAATTTGGGATTTGACAGGAAGTATTTAGATATGGCCATCATGTCCAAATGCAACCACTCCATCTTCGACTATGGGACATTTGGATTTTGGGGGGCCTATTTGGCCGGAGGTCATACGATACTGGCCCATCACATTGGCACTGGCAAGAATCCCGAAGTGGAGAACGTCAGGCAAGCTGAACTGCCAAATTGGCACTTCATTGAAGCTCATGGAAAGTCGTAACGCCCTCACTAACCCTTGCCGTCATGAATTATTCAAAGATGATCAGGCAACGTGAGTGGCAAATTCTACAAATCGTACGCCAACAGCCTCTCAATGAAATTGTTTTTGGATATTCGCACTTCTACCTTTCATCTGAATAAAAGCTGACCAGAAAGAAAAAAAAACATTATTATCATCATTGCCAAAAGAGTGAGGTCGGAATGTCAAGTAATTAATCATATCATGTTTATTTTCATTGATCTCTTATTTTTGTCATTAATTGACGCTCAAACAAATGCATAAAAGTCAAGTCTAGACTTGAGGAGGTAGAAGTGAGGAACAAAATCGGAATGCAAGTGGCTTGAGTAGGAACCATACGTAACTACATACTTCTGTTTTCTATGGTATGTCGATTATGCAAATTGTTCATAATTAAACATGGGAGCATATATGTAGATCAGGTCGTTGAGAGAATAGAGAGTCACGAGTCAGTTGACATGTCTACCTTGATTTTGTTAAGGCCCTTGAAAAATTAGATAATGCCTTTTTATGAAACGCCTTCATGTGATGGAGATCCAAGGCAAGGTTATCAATTAATTAAGTAGTTTCATTCGTGGTAGGAAGCAAATAGTTAAGGTCGAGGGATCCCTTAGTGACATACATGATGTCAGGTCGGGTGTTCCTCAGGGCTCCATATTAGGTCCACTCCTTTTTATCATGTTCATTGCTCCGCTTCAGAAGCTTAGTTTTATAACTAGGTTAGGTTAGGTTAGGCTAGGTTAGGTTAGGTTAGGCTAGGTTAGATTAGGTTAGGGGTTAGGTTAGGTTAGGTTAGGTTAGCTTTGGTTAGGTTAGGTTAGTTTTTCTTATCTTTAGCCATCTTTGTTCAAACTTCCAGAACAACAGCTGAAGCAAAAGGTTAGCTACGTAAGGACCATAAGTATAATCGAAACTTGGTCTCTCAAAACTCCTATTTTCAAAATTCCAATTTATCAAATTAATCAGCCATCGCATTCTCGAATCAGGGAGTGAGGACAGTTTTTCTACCATAACAGGCCAACTCTAGATCGTAACAGGCCAGAGTCCCGTTTCGAAAATGTTTGCGGAGTAATAAACTTAGATCGTATGAATTCAGTTTTTGAGTGAATTTGAGTTTTTTGAGTGCCAATTTTGATAATTTATCTCCTATTTGAGTGAATGAATGGCAATTCCCATTCATTCACCCACACACAAGCACCACGAACACTACACGTGCACAGCAACCAAGGAGCAACAGAGGAAGTTACACCTTGGTTCGAAATTCCTGGGAGATAAGAACGAGAGCAAACTAAATGCGTCTGTTCTCAGCGAGCTCCAAAACAGGAATGAATACTAGAAGTCTCCGGAATCAGTACTTTGTTTGATGGCATTTCTAAACTGTTCTCGTTATCATCCTCTTCGTCCAACGCAGGGAGAGTGGTTGCCAGATCATTTTGATCATGATTGGGATCATTTGCAATGGCTGTTTTGAGGGGATCAGGGTCATTGGGCAAAGAGCTGATAGTTTCGACATTGGCCATAGCACCATGTAGAAAGGCAAGTTGTTTAAAGCAACTCCAATTTGGAGGAGCAAATTCACCGGCACCCATTCCACTCTTGAGGCTTCCCTTGAAATCCCTTATCCTGTCTCTGTATTGGGTCCGGAGGCCTTGCCAAATTTTCTTGCATCCCTGGACAGTTGTCTCCTCGTCGTCCGAGAACATCTCAGTCAAATACCTTTGGATGACATTCCAGTTTGAGCTACAGATGTCCCTATTTGAATACTCCTTGGCAGACTTATCCCAAATAGCTGGTCTTTCTTTTACAAGCTGTATCAGGGCCTCTTTTTTTCTCTCTCCCATTGTGTCTTTGTCACACTCCGATTAAATGACTGAATGACGATAAAAAGACTTTTTCTTGAAAAGAGCTGGCCCTTGACGAGATTACTGGTTCTCAATGGTGGTGTGCGATCAAGTGACAAAGTTAGGAGTATTAGTTGACCGAAATGAAAACTTTGAAAAAATATGAATAGTTCCATTGGTTTCATTTGTCAGTCTATGACAACGTTTCCTGCCGTCATTACACTGCTGAATGACTTACTTCAGAAAATTCAAGAGGGTAAATTGTTTCATTTTTCTTGTCCTAAAAATAAACTTGTTTGGTAAAACCAACGCATCTGATTTATTTTATCGGTGGTCATGCTGGTTTAAATGGGAGCTCTGTGTGCCTCAATCGTTAAACTCCAAGGGAGACCATATCTGACCACTCAAAGTTATGTCAAAATGCATTTTGTTTCTTCAAATTTCCAACATATCTCGCAAATGCCGTTAGTTTGAATACATTCAAACTTGAGTTTTAATCATTAATTGATTCCATCCCAAACAGGATTAAGGATCGTGAAAAAATACCGATTGCAATTGCATCCCTAGGGTCACGCTTAATCTTGCATTGGGTGAATGCGCTGACCTTGCCTGAGAATTGTTTCGCATATCGCAGAAAATTGGAGCAGGTTCCAAATCAAATATGTGGCCATGTGTTCGAGAATATGTCAAGTGAAAGCCGTATGTGACCTCAATATGTGTAAAAACAAGTGTCGTCGAAATGCACCATTAGAAATAATTTCCTTTGACGTCAGCAGTGTTTCGAGCATAATGAAATGCGCTAGTCTCTCTCTCGCTATTGTCATTTTTCTATTATTCTTGGGTTCCACAATTTTGTATTTTAACCACAAGAAGTCCTTTGGGCGCTCACCTCAAATTGTTGGCGATAACTATGGCATTTCGACGATTCAGTCAAATCAAAGTCAAAGTCCCAACGAAACTATAATGGTCTTTCAGAATTTAATGAATTATATCCAGAGTTTGAACAATTCTTTATCGGAAATCCAGACGCAGTTGGTGTCACAACGACGTTTCTTCAATATCAAAGTAACGGAAAACGGAAAAAATGGTTGTCCGTCACATAAGTTTGTGATGACAACGAGTGATGGTGGAAGATTGGGCAATAAAATGAGTGAATATGCAACTCTTTTGGCTTTGTCTGCAATCACTGGATTCACACCAGTTATCGGAGAGGTAAGCAATATTAACTCAGTCTTCGGTCCGACTGCACAAATCAAGTGGAGGGCGTGGGTATATTTAGTATTTTTCATTTTTATTTTGATCGATTAGTGAAGGTTGCATTATTTGAAGTGTCTAAAGTAACATATTTAGAATTTCAGATTCATTAGTTGTAGGTTTCCTGCCATATTTTAGTCCATTAGACCCTGTGACAAAAAAGAATTAAAGTAATAGCATTCAAGAGATCAACAGTTTTTAACATTTAGGACAACATGCCAAAGTTACACAATAATGAAAAACAGAGCATACTGTTTTGTCCACCAGCCAGGGGTGAAAGGTCCTGACTTATTGAATTCCCGTGGTGAACGGAAACATGGAACCCAAGCACTAGGTAAAAGTACCTTGATAGCTCTCAAAGATGGAGAGCACCTATTACAAGGGCTTCAATTTCTTAGACCTATCTTAAGGCCTCCGGTTATAACCCTAATCAGGGCATACGAGCAATAATTCGAGTTTCCTTTATCAGGGCCTCCAACAATCATCAAATAACTAAGGTTACAGATCGTTAGTTACCTCTACTCCCCACTGGTCCCAGATCAATCTCGCTTGTCTGGCATACCTGGGCCAATCTTCAAGGCTAACTATCCTGCAAAATGTGGTCACTATCCTAGTCTACTGTGAATCTATCAAACGATGCTGATCTCTACACTTAGAGTCTAGCACCGGATTCTTGCAAATCAAAGATGAACTTCGGTTACAGTTCCATCTACTTTATTCAATTGCTCTACATGAAAATGACACTCTACCAATCAGCTGTTCTGCTCGGGTAATGAAAGAGGGGTAATTGCTTGGCCATGGAAGAGGGAAAACATGCATGGACAGAAAATGGTTTGATCCTACTTTTTGATGAGGGTGATTCTTGTCCAACGGAGATCCACGGCGATGACGTCGGTTCGATGGGATTGAAGGTCCAGAATCAAATTGACGGAGTATAACTCAGAAGTTGCACCTGTACTCATCTCCAGAGACTTTTCAACTCGTTTATGCTGGCTCACTGATGTATGCTATGCACTTCCCCACGTCCTCTTGACTCTGCACGGCTTCCTAGGTCCCGACTCCAAGCGTTGACTTTCACTGTCCTTATTCAAAAATTGGATCGACTAAACCTCCAGCACGTCTATCAAAATGTTTTCGATTCAAATACCAGCAAGAGCTTCAAGATGGGAGTTGTTCTCACTTTCAAAGTTCAATGGTCCCTTGTCCGAGAGGTTCAAGTTATGGCTCTGCTCTCCTCGAGCGCGAAATTGTGACTCTGCTCTCCTCGAGCACGAAAATGTGACTGTTCGTTGATTTAACTTTCCCGTACAATGTTGGTTTCCGCCTCTTCCTCGTGGAGGCTAAACGGGTTGTCCCTGGGCCCTTGGTGGACGGCGATGGTTTCTTCTGTAACACTGTTGCACCTGAATGACATCTGACGGCAACAGGGATTTTCACATACCAACGTCCAGGGTTGACCTCCTTTCGTCAGGCTAGCCACATTGACCATCAAGGGGTTTTCCGGATTGCCGACAATTGTCGACCGACAATTTTCCGTCAGGGGGCCGACATTTTGGTAACATTGATCCTTGAGGGTGAGATTGCTTATTCCGATTCTCTTCCCCCCCTCTCACAATAATCATGGGAATATCGGTTTTTTGGTGACCGAGGATTTTCGCGATTACATCTGATCAATTTCTGGGAATCGATTCCTTGAGAGTGTCCTTAAACCTCACAGCTTTCCGCGACTTACGATGGAATGCAAGCATTGGGCTGGCATTTGGTCGACACCTGACCGACAAAATGACTACTTGATGGGCAATCCAATGCCTTTGTGATTTCCACAAGCTCATAATATACATTTCTTACACATTTTGATAAACACCGTTCTGAGAACTATCGTGTATTCTGTACATCATTTTAAGCATATCATATTAGGAAGATGTACTCGATTGTGCACGGAACATACTCCCCCCTTGGCCTTATGCAATAAGCCAACATAAACTTGACCATAGGGGATAAGAGGGCCGACAAAATGGGAAATCAAAGGGAGCAATTAACGACAGCTGAAAAGGAACTGATATTATGCATATGATGAGTACTAGAAAATATTTACAAATATGCATCATTCCCGTTTTGGAGCTCGCTGAGAACAGTCGCATTTTTGTTGCTGTTCTTATCTCCCAGGAATTTCGAACCAAGGTGCGACTTCCTCTGTTGCTCCTTGGATGCTGTGCACGTGTAGTGTTCGTGGTGTTTGTGTGTGGGTGAATGAATGGGAATTGCCATTCATTCACTCAAATAGGTTTGGTTTTTCACGGCTCTTTGGTAAGACGTAATTACTTTAAAACCTAATAAGTTTATTGCTCATTTATGTTTATGTTTAGCTTTAGCATTATCTCTCTGATTTAGTACTGTCATGTTCTCGTTGGGAGCGTATTGAGATGACTGTTTTATTACTTGACTAGAACGGGTTTATATAGGTAGTGACTAGAACGATAAGTGCGAGCATGAGCAACCACACCATCTCCCTTTCAGGGGGAAAATAAAAAAACACATAAATATCCGGGGTCACGGGCCATCCGGGGTCACGGGCCACCCGGGCTCACGTGCCACCCGGGCTCACGGGCCAACCATGGGGGTCACGGGCCATCCGGGGTCACGGGCCAACCGGGGTCACGGGCCATCTGGGGTTCACGGGCCATCTGGGGCTCACGGGCCATCTCGGACAAAATTCCCGGGGGACAAAATCCGGGCATCTCGGACAAAATCCGGGCATCTCGGACAAAATCCGCGGCATCTTGAACAAAATCCGGGCATCTCGGACAAAATCCGGGCATCTCGGACAAACTCCGGGCATCTCGGACAAAATCCGGGCATCTCGAAAAAAATCCGGGCATCTCGGACAAAATCCGGGCATCTCGGACCATCCGGGGTCACGGGCCATCCGGGATCACGGTGTCGCCCCACCATCGGGGTCACGATGTCGCCCCACCATTGGGGTCACGATGTCGTCCCACCATTGGGGTCACGATGTCGCCCCACCATCGGGGGTCACGATCTCGCCCCACCATTGGGGGTCACGATGTCGCCCCACCATTAGGGGTCACGACCAACCAAGTAACCACAGAGCCATCCGCACACTGGTGGGAAATCCACGCCCTGGCTGACATTCCTCACTAGCAGGCATACCAGTGGGCAATCCAAACCCAGGGCTCCGGCATCTGGCCTCCACAAGGGGCAACTGGCCTCCACACAGGCAAAACGGAAAGGCGGCTCTTGCCAGCTGCGTGGCCCTCTCCTCCACAATTCTCACACAAAGAGAGTTACGCTCGATCCTCTAAAAAAAAGGAGAGCAACGCGGGTGGACAGAGGGCAGCAGCCGGCCAAACCGACTGCGCCATGTCATGTTCTCGTTGGGAGCGTATTGAGATGACTGTTTTATTACTTGACTAGAACGGGTTTATATAGGTAGTGACTAGAACGATAAGTGCGAGCATGAGCAAACACACCAAGTACTGTAGCAGTAGTGTAGTATTTCTAGTTCAAAAAGTTATGTGTAGTTCTTTAGTTTGATTGCATTGCCCTTTACAGTTAGAATTTATTGTTCATTAGTGTATTGATTTCATTTTGTGTTAGACCAGTTTGTTGAGTTTATGTGTGCGTTTTTGTATTTATTTTTTCCTAGTTTACATGTTTTCAATTCCTTGCTTTTCTCTGTCCCTTACTTCTTGTTTACTATCTCCATCTTAGATTTGTATGTTTAGTTTGATGTGAAGTAGTTCATTCCTATTTTGCTCTTTTGTCCTGTATCTCAGGACAAGATTGTACAGACTTTTTGTTCTTTTGTATCTCTTGGTCTCTTGATTTTGGTGCTCATAGATAGTTCCTCCTGCTTTCATGATGGAAGCTTTTTTTGGAAAAGTCAGCAAAGAGGCTAGACAATGTTTGGACTTGGTCTTAGCAGGGGAAGGATCCTTCCATAGTCAATAGGCCGTTTATTATGGAGGCTTTAGTTGCTCTGGTCAATGAAACCAGGGTGCTGCTTGAACAACAGGCTCACCCAGTAGTTGAGAAGTCGAATAATTTGACCAACGAAGAGGTTGAAGAGGTGTCTCCACTATAGTCGAACAGGCTAAATTAGTTTTGGAGAAAACAGTGTGTCCTTTTACCGGAAGCAGCCTTGTCCTGAGGAAGGAAAAGGCTGTCAGTTTGACCACCCTAAATGGTGTCAAAAACTTCTCAAGTTCGGCCTTGAGAGATACAATAGTAAGAAGGGATGTTCAAAGGTAGATCGTCCTTTATTTCACCCGTACCTGTGCCGTCAGTCCATGAGACTTAAGACATGCTTTAATGTACGGTGTACCTCCGTCCATGTAGAAGGGACGCAAAGAAAGCCGAGAAATAGGATAGCTCAGTTTCGTAGTTTTAGAGCTGACCCTATTCCTAAACCTAATCCCACCCCACCCCCCTTCCTTAACCCATTTAGCTTCCTCCCTCCCTCTCCTCCTACCCCCCACCCTCTTTCCCAATTCCCTCCTCTTCCTTCAAATACCCAATCCACCCCTATTCCTATAAACACTCTCCTCCCTAATATTCCTTGCCCCACCCCTATTCCCAAAATACGTTCCTATTCTAATGTAGCTGCCCAACCCATTCCTCAAACCCAACCATCCCCATTAGCTCATGCTTTGCCTCCAGTAGAACGTAGCTTTGTTGATAAGAGGGATTTTTTACGGTTGGAGAGGATGGTCCAAGATCTTGTGAACTTGGTCCGTCAAAAGAGAGGCCCGTAAAGGGGCTAAATTTGAACGTGCATTGTCTCATTTCTAAAATTGACAGCACAAAAGCTAAGATCTTAGAAGAACTAGCCGTTGAGAAAGAGATTTCATTCATTTCTATAACAGAAACCTGGCTTCGGCCAGGGTCTTAGATGAAGAACTAACCATAGTTGGTTTCAACTTAGTTCGTTGTGATAGGATACGCCCTGATAATCCCATATTCCCACATGGGGGCGTATGCCTATATGTTTGGAATGACATGCGCATTAGTCATGTAAAAATGTCGAATGGAGAAGTAGAGGTGTTAGTTTGTCATCTTCAAGGTCTTGATCTGTCAATTGTAACAATGTATAGACCCCCTTCTTGTTCAGTAAGCTAGTAGGTTAGGTTAGGTTAGGTTAGGTTAGGTTAGGTTATGGCTAACCTAACCTAAAACCTAACCTAACGTTTAGAAGTCTAGAAGACACGTTCAGAGAGATGGAAGAGGCTCAGGAGGAGCTGCAAGAACTAATGCTAGACGCCGAGCGCGAACACGAGGTTCAATCATACAAGAATTTGCAATCCAAGTTTTGGCGAGCGGAAACAAAACAATACCAAACCTTTGCTCTATTGAGGACGACCGATCAAGATATTCCTACACCCCTCGTGGGACCGCGTAGGAGCGCAGACGGAAACAGAGAGGAAATCTCACCTTACCAAAACCTACAAGAATACCGACGGGCCCCAACCTGCCACCTTAGAAGGCGTTCTACCAATGTTAGCCTATTTTCTTCTTGAAAGCTCTGAAACAAATTCTTATATTGCCCAATGGGCAAAGCAGTCAATCGTCTTGCAATACCAAAACAAATCGCAAATCAAAATTTATTCACGGGAATCTAAAAAATTCCCGGGTCCGCGGCACCAAAAAGATACTCTATGTAGTTCTTTGACGCAAGCCGTTTAATGGCTTTATTCAAGGGGTATAAACCTTAATGTATACCGGGTTGCGGTTAAATAATCTTTTTTTTTGGTTTTTTGCACGGGCTTTCTAACCGCTATACGGGGAATGTAATCCCAGTACTATTAAAATGAAGGTTATAAAATCTGTGCTATTATATTACCTTCAATTTTCATATGATATCTATCAACCAACGAATTTGATAGTTGCAGACCGCGAGCTAATCCTTGAATGTAGGGTTGATCTGGTATGCTATCTAAAAATTTGTCCAAGTCTGACTTGAAAGATGCATACCGGATTCAACAAGGCCTTCGTATTCCCTACAAATATCAGAGGGAAGCAAATTAAACAATGAAGGAGCCCGGAAAGAAGAGAATGTGGACTTCATTGTTCGAACTAGCCTGGATTCTCGAGGGCTTGGAGGTGCTCTCAAAACGCACATTAAGCCTCTACGGTCACTAGAATTGACCCTACCACCCTGGGTTGGGACAAAGCTCATGGATACTCTTTTGAAGACGTACAGTATCAGATACCTTTCGTACCTTCTCTGAACACTGTACAGTCCCAACTCTTTTTAGCCACTCCCAATATGAGAGCTCTCTCAATCCTGTGATGTTCCTTGAGGAAACATCTTTGGACTTGCTCGACCTTTTTGCAAACCTGCTGAACTCATTGGAGAGCCCAAATGGGTGAGGCATATTCAAGATGTGGCTGGACAATCGACTTGTACAGAGTTAGCATCGTATGTCTATCTTCTGGACTAAAACGTCTACGATATATCCAACCAACATTTGAAAAAGCTTTACCCACCTTCAACTGAGATAGCTCATCGAACTTTCCATTATTTTGAGGAGGACTATACCTAGATCTTTCATAGATGAGACCTGCTCAATATCTTTACCTCCTCATATCTACGAGTTGAGTATTTAAAGAGTTTGACCCAAATGTCATTGAGCGGAATTTCATTCCGTTCAGGGCCATATTACTCTCAGTTACCCAAGAGTAGATATCGATCTAAGTCCTTTGCAAGGCTACTGGAATCTTGGCCATTCCTACCAGAACATAACTTTGTATCGTCAGCATAAGGATGAGACTGGCAGTAATACTAAGCTTTTTGAAGGGGGCAACGACACTACTAAAAACAAGAGGAGCCCTCAGATCGAACCCTGGGGAAACACCTGACTTGACAATCATGATGTCACTATTGCTTCTACCAGAAAAGAATTTTTTGTAAACCAATTGAACACCTTGCATGGATCCAATCTCATGGAGCCTGTTATACTAAGACCATGATTCCAATGGCCAATCCTTGGCCAAACATAGATCGAGTAGACTACATCAACTGATCTCATGGCGCTCTAGTCCCTCCAATAACCCGCTCCAATATGATCAATCAGTTGGGTAAAACGTGCTAAAATGTGCCTCGGAACCCATGCTGGCCTAGGAGGGCAAGAGACTTCATAGTCAATATCAAGAAATTCAACAAGTTTCATGAAGACTTCATCTTCTCAAACACCCTCGCAATATTCGAAATGAGAGAGAAATTGGCCTGTAGTTTACTGGGGAGTGACTTATCTCCCCCTTTGAAAAATTGGAAACAACATGAGCTACCTTCAGAGAAGAGGGGAACTTGTGCCCTGGTCCAAGATGCAACGCATCAAGTACGAGAAAACAGGAGCAAGAACCTGTGAGCACATCTCATCAGAAACTGAGATGTGGTTGTAAGCAAAGTCATACCATGCAGGCCAACAAACTATCCAGTTTTAGGCTCAAATATGGAATGGGGTCCGCCTAATTACAAACACTTCATTTAGTTAATATCGAAAATAGGAGTATGGGGGTCACTAGTCGGGTCTCTTAAGTTGGAAACAGGTTGCTGTGATATCCGTCTGGGGAATAGATTGAAATTCCCCTGCTCTTTTATTAACATTTGTAGAAACTCTTAATGCCTCTCTCGGCGGTGTCATGTAATACCATTTGACAATCGTGGGGACTTATGGCCAATGAAATGATTCAATCTTGGTTGGTAATTTGAGAGCAATCAAACTTGGCTTGTCAGTCATATCAGTCTATCAACATTGAGAGCAAGGGACAACACTTTTGAGGAAATACACAAATGACTTTCTATTTACATATTACACATATCTATCTAATGCAAGCTGAGAGACACTCACTCACAATAATCTTGGCTGCGTGCCCAATCATATGTCAATTAACTCAACTTGATATCAGGCCGGTACATATCCTTTTCTTCGTCTTTAAGAATCCGTATCAAGTCTCCCTAGTGTTGCTTGCAGTTCACAAGGTCCTCGCATGACAAAGTTCTTGGGTCGGTTGGGAAGGCCAAGTCCTGGAAAAATAAATAAGGCACATGGCGCCTGGTCTCTGAGCATGCCAACAAAGTTAAGGCTGCTGTTCGTGGTCACCAGTTGGGAACACTTTGTCACTGGATGAAGGCGTCATTCAATGCCTTTCTCTTTTCAGTTTTGTCAGTCCTTTCTGGGATCTTGAGATTGACGATTGTTTTCAAAGCGTAGACAGACATCAAGACCGGATATTGGATTTCAGATATCTACAATGGCTCCAATCCGTGCGCAGGGGACGGGTTCAGCGTGCGGCCAAACTCTTTGAAATGGGTCTATGGGCCACACAATTGTGTAGTGAGGGTCAACCCAATGGCGGGTCATTGAGTAGTAGTCACACACCACTGATTGATGCGCGCATTATCACTTTCAGATCTTCATAGACCAGAGGCACGGTTTCGTTTCAAAATATTAGCCCATTTCAAGTGTCTCGCAGCTGTTGATTTTTAACGTATGTGGTGACTAGTGTGTCCCATACGGGATACAGCCGTCCTTGTTACCAAGGGACAAAATCCGTTCCAAACTCGATTTTTGGGACGTGCTTCCTCTAGAGAGAAGGCGAGACGTGAAAAAACCAGGGCGGACCACGCGTGTCTGAATGCGAAATGGCGACGGACATCATGAGAAAGCCGGAGCCGATTGAAACGTAGTTTTAAAAACAGGATGGGGTACGCCGTTGCAGCAGCCGTAAATACGGCGCCACCATCCAGATATTCTGACAATTTCACCCAGAGGCGTCTCTGTGAATCGAAGCGGTTAAAGAAAAGTAGCACGACGAGAAAGCAAGTATTCTGATAGCCGCTTATTTTTGACATCCACCAACAGGATCATGAGACCTGCAGGAGAATCTATGCTCCCAAGGCGACTTTGCATGTTAAAAACCCATCTCCATGAAACAGATAAATTTGCCACCTCGAAAATGGGTGCCTCAAGCCACGCAACGTATCCATGCCGGTTGTGTCAC
>NC_081447.1:12422640-12493633 GCF_007210705.1 Tigriopus californicus
CAGAAACCCAACAACAATCGGAGGAGTTCACTTTGTCCAATGCGGAAAGGAAAGCCAACCAATTGGTATCCTTGATTGGAGAGGATTATTTGGGAGGAGATCTTCGCGAAATCAAACACTTTGCCCGTTTCTAAACCTGGGTTAAATAACAATGTCTACCAGAGTTTGGACAGTTGTGTCACTGGGACACCAGTTCTCAGCAACACAGGGAACCAGAAACAACACCAGAGGCCGGTTCTTTTGATTGAATCGCGTCTAGTTCAATGCACTAATTCATGTACTAAGTTTCCACCGTTAGTTTAGCGGTGACTTACTCACGCAACTTTTACCTGTTCTGAATCATGGGCTAATTAACATGTTCAGTTGGCAGTGAATAGTCACTGACCTATTGGATCAAGAGCTGCATTGAATTTTCCTGCCAAGTTCGTGGGAAAAAAACAGATACTAAATCAAAATAAGAATCTTAACCTTGATGACAGACTTGGGGAAAAATTGGCCGAAATGGAAATGTTTTCCCGAAAACCGTCGAAATTAGGACCTTTGGTTGACTATAGTGATTTCAAGAAATCTTGTTTGTATGTCGAAAACGGAAACTTTTTAAGGTATTCTACAAAAAAGCTTGGGATATTCATCATGTTTTGTTCCATGCTTTGATAGCACCCAGGTTTGCTGGCAGCCATCTAGTTAAACCGTGCATTTTTATTCACTCCCTCATCTTCAAGATTATTATAGGGGCTTTTCATAGGACTAGTCTATTTGCCTTGGCTTCTCAAGCGGGGCATTTGTTTCATTGAAAAACGGTTGAACAAATCTTCCGTTCGCGTCGCTTCACGCGCTCATTCATAAAAGTTTCTCTGACATTTTCCTTATTTCGCAATATTAACCATTTGCAAAGTGCTGGAGTGTGGCTCAGAGGCCCTCAATTAACTCAACTCGCGGAATATGGGATGGCCCATGTGGAATTACTTTTTCTTAATTACATATGGCATAAAGCATAAACAGTCAAATTTTTAATTTATAATTTTTCACTTTAATTAAACAATGTGATAATATGTCTTTAATGTTTAATTCAATTATGTTTGAAATGCATGAAAATCAAGCACAGGAAATTAAGCCATGGTTCTTGGCATTTTCAGTTTAGCGGCGAATTTAGGAGGTCAATTCTTGCCGTCTTCATGTCTTGTTTAGGATAACGTATATTCTTCCACCGATTATGCGGTGCTTCATTTTTAAATTTGTGACAAAAATGTTAGAAAACTGAAGAGAGACCTAAAGCTATTAATATCGCTATTAGGTTAGGTGGTTAGGTTTAGGTAAGGTTAGTTTAGGGCTTAGGTGAACATTTTAAAAAAGTAGCACCGCAACTAAATCGTGGAGAATAACGTTTACCCTTGTTTAGCCAACGAGTTATGCATGATTTGGTCCGCTTACCAAATTTAGACATAATTCAAAGGAACGCAAAAGTGCGGCGTGACTAATTCGTGGACCAATTCATGTGTCAATTGAGTTAGACGCCATCAAAGAACTGGCCTCAGGAATCAGTTACCGCAAATAGTGACAGTCTCATGGCGGGAAAACCAAAATTGCCGGAAGAAGATGGAGCGGTTGCTGGTCCTTGGGAGCCCATAGGAAATCAAAGATAGAGAACGGGAAAATGACCTGACTGCAGGACAACAAAAGGCGGTACATCATTTTGAAAACCACACGACAATAAAAACAAGCAATTACCAAGTCTCATTCGTTCAAAGAAAAGAAACCAACCGGCACGAGATAACTATATCAGGCTGAAAAATTTTTCGAAACACTTGTAAAGAGACAACCACTCTCCGCGGCCGAAATAAAAAACGAGAACGTGCTTACAAAAAAGTGCTATGAAAGAGTATTTTGATTTTCCGCGGTTAGACGTCTACGACATGACGCACGAAACTTGTTAGTTCATTGTCTTTTGAACGAATAGGATATGCACTTTTAAGTTATATATTGTTATGAAATACTCTTGATTTTCGACATCCCAAACCCCACTTGATTTAATAAAGTATTCTAGTTTCTGAATAATTTTCCCACATACCTATCAAACACATGCCTCAGAAGCATTCTATGTGTTCTTTTTCCCAAATTCTTGCGATAAAGTAACAGAAAAAACACCAAAAGTGGGCAATGCACATGGTTAACTCTTAACATTACAGGTTTGATCGGAGGTGATAAATTTGTGCTGCAAAGTCTGACTTGAAGATGCTAGATCTAACTGACAACGCCTTCGTACCCTTACCGAAATATTGAAGGCACAACAGTAAAACACATGAAGGAGCGAGAAAGAAAAGACGTGGACTTCATTGTTGTTCACTAGCCTGGACTTCTCGACGAGGCTGAAGTGCTTCTCAAACGCACATTAAGCCTCTACGGTCACTAGAATTGACCCTAAAACCTGGGTTGGGACAAGCTCATGGATACTTTTGAAGACGTACAGTATCAGATACCTTTCGTACCTTCTCTGAACCTGTACAGTTCCAACCTTTTTAACCTTCCCATATGAGAGCTCTCTTCATCATCAATGTTCCTAGTGAAACATTTTTGGACCTGCTCGACCTTTTTGCAAACCTGCTGAACTCATTGGAGCCCAAATGGGTGAGGCATATTCAAGATGTGGCTGGACAATTCGACTTGTACAGAGTTAGCATCGTGATGCTATCTCTTAGACCATCGGGGTTTTCAAACATGCGTGTAGCTCCGCAGTCCTGGCTTGTCGGCCTTCTGTCATCCCATGCTACTTCTGTTCTGAAGGGATAAGTGTTTGTGGCACTCCTCACTTGAAGACATGATTAAGCGTGAAGAAGCAGTGCCGGCCAGGCTGGCATAAATCTTGTGTGCCCAATCCTGTGGCCTCTACTGTGGGCCGATCCGTGGGCCCCTTTGTTGTGGTCAAGTTCTGGAAGAGGGCGGATTCCTCAGACGGAGGGGCGGATCCCCCCTCTTGCCGCAGGACGGATCCTCGAAGAGACGACACCCATGACCCAATTGTGGTGTCGACCCGTGACCCCCACTGTGGTGTCGGACCCGTGGACCTTGGGAGATGTTAAGATTCGTTCTACTTTCCTTCCTTCTATTGAGGTTCCGTGCTTCTGTTCTAGATTCGCGTTGTTGTTTTTTCCTGTTCTATAAAATGTGTAAACATTAATTAACGAATATATTACCCATGGTGACTACGCGAAAATCTCTTCTTGATTTACAATCGGGAACAAAATCAACAGTTTTATGGACTCTAAGAACCCCTTCCACTGCGTGCAGTACCAGTTTGATAGAAACCCTAAGATGGCATGCTGCGGACTCAAGGAATGTGCATCACGCTCCTGAAAGATGCAAATTATGCGACTGGAAATCCCACTGCCGAATGGCGTTGATGAAAGAGGGCGTGTGGTCCATCGTCTGTGGAAACGAGTCGGAACCAACGGAAGAGACCGCCGCCATCGCCAAGTTTGGGTATAGAAGAATCGGGCGCTAGGCCATCATCTGTGCTGGCCATGACACAGGCTTACTTGTACCTCCTAGGGAAATCCTGTAGATTCCAAGAGAGTGTGGCTATTGCTTGAAGAAACAATTCCAGAAGAAGACCGTGGGGGAATAAGTTGGACTTACGAAGAAGACTGCTTCTCTTGTCAATTGAAGGAGAATGGTGATGTTCAGGGCATGTTAAATCAATGGACTGAAATCTTGAAGAATTGGCAGCCATGGAAAGTCCTGTGGAAGCAGAGGATTAAAGTCTATAGTTCATCTTTCTGGCTAGGTTTGCCCTCCAGAATTCAACATGTTTGGTTGACTGCGCTTGAAGCTCACTCAAAAGTTCCCCGGAATGGAATGTCGTTGATTTGAACGAATGTTTGTTAGGAGCCGAAAGCGGAAAGATGACCGAGCAGACCATGCAGAAGGGTTATCTGTAGGACCAAGTCGTTCGAAACGTGCCCAAGAGAGGAAGCGTGAAAGTGCTATTCATGTGGCATGAGCGGCCATTACAAAGGCAATGCCGCAAACTCGTTCAAGAATTGAGCGGGTTGATTACCATGATCAAGAGTCAACCAGGTTGGAACTCAATAACAGAATCGAACCATTTTGGGCTGATACAAGTTTGCTTCACTCGGCAATGGATCAAGAGGGAGGTTGATTGTTGACTCCGGGGCCACAAGCCATAGTGTATAGACGACCAAGCTTTTGAGGATCTGACTTGAGATGCAGGAACCCGATCCGTGTCACCTGATGACGGAGACCCTGGAGCCAAGAAAAGGGGAATGTCTGTCATTAAGACCTTCAGGTTGGTCGTGGACATCGAAATTGCACGTTGAATTATTGATTGTAGTTCCGCGTCTCGCGTAATAATTGTTCAGTGTGTCTAAGTAACATGTGCCAGTTGATAAAGTGGTGGAGGACAATTGTGGCAAGTGGCCAAGAAACTTGAACAACTTGTCCATTTGGAATTCAATTGATGAGATTCACTCTGTTCCAAGAAGATTACTCGTTTTGCAGCTATGGCATCGAAGATCTGGAAACACCTTGGACCGGCGGAATTGAACGACCTGATTAAGGGGCACTTGTCCAAGGGTTTGGCCTGAAAGAAGTTCGGACGGTTTCTTCTTGCGAACCCTGTATCAAAGGCAAGATGGCGAGGCAAGATTTACGAAGGAAGCCTCAAGAGGTGGCGGTGCAGGCCAATTTGCTGATCTGGTAACAATGACGTCTGTGGAAGATGGGGTGTTCCCTCTCTTGGAGGAGGAGAATACTTTTGACGTTCGTGATGATCATTGCAACAGGATGTATGGTTTTCGCCTAGAAACGGAAGCGGTGGAGCGTGCTCAAGTGTTCGCAGATTGGAAAGCTCGAGCTAGAAAAGAGTCTGGAGAAAAATCAAGACACTCAGGACAAAATTGTGTGTTTGGGAACTCGTGGAGGTCCAAGGACAGAACGTGAGTGAAAACGCAGATGGGTTGTTCAAGGTGAACGAAATGCAAGGGTGCACCAGAACGGTACAAGGGCACAGGCTGGCGGCAAAGGGCGATTACACAAAAATAGGTTGGATGACGATTGATAACGTTCTGCCCCGTAATTTAATTCGAGACTAATTGGCGGCTTGCTGTTTAGCGCTGGAGGTACCAAAAGCTTGACATGATTGTCGAACAAATGGGGATATTAAGGTCTGGCTTCCTCATTGGTGAGCTGAGCAGAAGAAATATTCTATCGACACAACGTCAGAAACCTGTGTAAGCAGAGATTCTTCAGCGATGACTGTGTGCGAAGCTCGAGGAAAAAGCGCTGAATGGCTCGAAGTAGATGCGCCGCAGATGTTGTAGAACGTCCTGTTGGAGGATTCGTTGAAGAAGCTTGGATTTCTAGTCCAGAATGAGACGAGATCCGAGTTTAGTGTACGATTGTGCGGAGTCATGGCTCAAAATGGAGATTCTTTAAGATTCCTTCTACATTTGTTCTGCTTTATTTGAGGTTTGCCGTGCTTTCTGTTCTGAGATTCCGGTTGTTGTTTTTACTTGTCTTATAAAAATGTGTAACATCGGTTAACGAATATATCCATGGAATAAGCGAAAATATTTCTTGATTAGAATTTGGACAATTGGACAGTGACCCTTGGTAGGATCCATGACCGTTTAGGAGGAACCGTGACCCTTGGAGGGTACTAGCTGTTAGAGCTTGACAGTGGGTGAGACACCTGCTGTCTCTTCCCCCAAGTGCCTTGCGTGGCCTTTATGCATTTTGAAATTGAGGCATTTACCTCTGTGCCTCAATGACCTCATGCTCAAATAAACGGGTGGACAAATGGCTGCAACCCGTTTGGAACATCCCTTTATGGAACTTGAGAAGGCCAATACTCTTTAAGTTTGGAACACCATTCTGGCTGAGGCGTGTTGCCAATTTACCCTGTTTGCGTGGCCTTTTTGCCATCTCTGTCGTTATGTTTCGAGGAGTTATTCTCTACTATGCTTCTTTGTCTCTATTGCCTCTTTGACTACAAGGTGCGTTTCAATCAAATCAACTGGTTCATCCCACAGTCAAATAGTGGCGGTGGGTGGTGAACACCCAAAGCTATGAAGGCTTCCATGAATGAGAGGCTTATGAATGGAGAACAAGCAGTTTTCCCATCCAAAACAGCTCAGACAGTTCCTGGCCCTTCAACAAAGCTTCCATGTTTATTGAAAGCAAGGCTATTTGACGGGATCCTAATCAAAAATACTGGAACCTGAGCAAGGGATACGTCGAGAAAAAATTCGAGGAATCTTCCTTTCCAGTTTCAAGAAAACCCGTTAGAAATGATGCAGAAAAGATGAAAAAGTGATGAAGAAGATAAGACAGAGCAAGAGGGCAAAAAGGAGAGGAGAAACAGCGCGTGCAAATGATAAACCAAGCTGTTAGAGCAGGTAAAACAGCACTCACATGCTAGGGCCGGAAACCAAGGAGGAAAGTACTCGCTAAGGAGGACAAAGAGAAGAAAAGTAGGTTGGGCTAGCAACAAGAGGGAAGAGAATGACAATGACCTACTCTGGCTAAAACTGATAGAATACTACAAAAAAATCACCTAATTACATTCACAAGTATTAGGATATAAAAAGATCAAACAATAAAATAATGAAAAATACTCCTTAAATCAAAAATACATGAAAAACCTAAAACTGGGATAAAAATAATGACATGACGAAAAAAGAGAAATTACGGACATGAACAATAAAAGATATTAGACTAAACTACTAGTGATAGAAGAAGAGAAAGATAAAGAACAAATGTGTATTACTTTAAGCAGCCACGCGACCATTTGCAACACAAACACAACTCAAAACGACCGTTTGAAAAGATCAGGAAGCAACAAAACTTGAATATTAGACTGCTCTCAACAAAAGGACGGGGACTGAACTGAAGGACTTGACTGAAACTCAACTTCAAAATAATTTTGTCCGTCACAGATAAGTGTGCTATAATTTTTGCGTTCGTTTTACAGTAAAAAAAACGGTTTCATTGAACGCAAAGGTGAAGAAACACTTCAGTTGAAAGGCAATTGAGGCTACGATATGAATTATCGGCGTGGATGAAAAAAATTACACTGCTGACAGAGAACCAAACACTTTATTCTTGAGAACTGATTCAAATAGAACAGATATATGATTGGGTGGTCTGGACGTTTCGATCTTGACACCAAGAATTCATTGTTTATAGGTAAGGAAAAGCCCCTACTATAGAGATGCCATTGTATGACTGGATTTGCAATGTTTCAGGTGGAAGTGACACCCCAAATATCCTTCCATGAAAGGATGCCTGACGCAGTTGTTCTGTGTCCATCACCGAAGCTCCAAGTTATGTATGGTGGAAAAATTGACTTCACCCAACCCGGCTTGGGTTTAAAAATGTTTGGAACGTCATGCCCTGAAACATTGCTAGACCATATACACAAATGTTCAAATAGCCTTTCAGGCCAGCGATATACATTTCTGTTGCATTCTTCAATTGAATAAAAACTGGACTTTGGGTTATGTTTCAATTTGACTCCCACAAGATTTCCAGTCCAAATATTGATGTGGCCAGATGTAAGCGACTTTTCATCTGGGTGAATTTCCCTCTGAGGAAATCAAAAGAAAAAAAGAATTCCAACTACAATATGCAGTTTTTAACTCACTTTATTCATCATCATAAAGCCGGACTAGAGGTCTGTGACAGTTCTAGTAAAAACTCGACTCAGGAAGAATTGACACATTGGAGAACTCGCCACATACAAAATTGATGCATAGAAACTTCAAAACATTTGAAAACTAGACATGTATCAAACATGCCTCATATTGGCAAACATGACTTGCACTGGACCACTAGTAAACATCCTCAATGGAGGATAAATGGAAATGGATATTGCGGTTATGCCTGCTTAAGAATCCAAATACTCTTAACGTAAAATTGTGATGGTCGTAGTACAAAACTCATTGTGTTTTCCTACACCGTTGTTTAAGGACCTAAATAGACATGAAACCGTTGTTTCGGGACATTTTGTGATTTCGGGACGTCCCGAAATCACCAAAATGACAAAAACCTAAAAATACTTGCAAATGATAGCTTAGGCTTTTAATGTGTTTAGAGTTAGGTCCTAAACAACGGTGTTTTGAACTTAACATTTTATTATATTGGTTTTAATACAGTTATTTCAGGACACCAGAATCAACCAATGAAAAGGCTATGTTTTTGGTGCGAAATAACGGTCTGAGATCTCTTTTGTTTGGAAGTCCCGAAATAACGGTCTGAGATCTCTTTTGTACGGAAGTCCCGAAATAACGGTCTGAGATCTCTTTCGTTTGGAAGTCCCGAAATAACGGTCTGAGATCTCTTTCGTTTGAAGTCCCGAAATAACGGTCTGAGATTTCTTTTGATTGGAAGTCCCGAAATAACGGTCTAAGATCTCTTTCGTTTGGAAGTCCCGAAATAACGGTCTGAGATCTCTTTTGTTTGGAAGTCCGAAATAACGGTCTCAGATCTCTTGTTGGAAGTCCCGAAATAACGGTTTAGATGTCCTTGTAATTAAGTCCAGAAATAACGGTCTCAGATTTCTTTTGCACGAAAGTCCCGAAATAACGGTCTCATATCTCTTTTGAACGGAAGTCCCGAAATAACGGTCTGAGATCTCTTTTGTACGGAAGTCCCGAAATAACGGTCTGAGATCTCTTTCGTTTGGAAGTCCGAAATAACGGTCTGAGATCTTCTTTCGTTTGGAAAGTCCCGAAAAAACGGTCTGAGATCTCTTTTTGTTTGGAAGTCCGAAATAACGGTCTCAGATCTCTTGTTGGAAGTCCCGAAATAACGGTTTAGATCTCCTTTGTAATTAAGTCCAGAAAAACGGTCTCAGATTCTTTTGCCGAAAGTCCGCAAATAACGGTCTCATATCTCTTTTGAACGGAAGTCCCGAAATAACGGTCTGAGATCTCTTTTGTACGGAAGTCCCGAAATAACGGTCTAAGATCTCTTTCGATTGGAAGTCCCGAAAAAACGGTCTGAGATCTCTTTTGTTTGGAAGTCCCGAAATAACGGTCTGAGATCTCTTTTGTTTGAAGTCCCGAAATAACGGTCTGAGATCTCTTTCGTTTGGAAGTTCCGAATAACGGTCTGAGATCTCTTTCGTTTGGAAGTCCGAAATAACGGTCGAGATCTCTTTTGTTTGGAAGTCCCGAAATAACGGTCTCAGATCTCTTGTTTGGAAGTCCCGAAATAACGGTTTAGATGTCCTTTGTAATTAAGTCCAGAAATAACGGTCTCAGATTTCTTTTGCACGAAAAGTCCCGAAATAACGGTCTCATATCTCTTTTGAACGGAAGTCCCGAAATAACGGTCTGAGATCTCTTTTGTACGGAAGTCCCGAAATAACGGTCTGAGATCTCTTTGTTTGGAAGTTCCGAAATAACGGTCTGAGATCCTTTCGTTTGGAAGTCCCGAAAAAACGGTCTGAGATCTCTTTTGTTTGGAAGTCCCGAAATAACGGTCTCAGATCTCTTGTTGAAAGTCCCGAAATAACGGTTTAGATCTCCTTTGTAATTAAGTCCAGAAAAAACGGTCTCAGATTTCTTTTGCACGAAAGTCCCGAAATAACGGTCTCATATCTCTTTTGAACGGAAGTCCCGAAATAACGGTCTGAGATCTCTTTTGTACGGAAGTCCCGAATAACGGTCTAAGATCTCTTTCGATTGGAAGTCCCGAAAAAACGGTCTGAGATCTCTTTTGTTTGGAAGTCCCGAAATAACGGTCTGAGATCTTCTTTTGATTCGAAGTCCCGAAATAACGGTCTCAGATCTCTTTGTTTGGAAGTCCCGAAATAACGGTTTAGATCTCCTTTGTAATTAAGTCCAGAAAAACGGTCTCAGATTTCTTTTGCACGAAAGTCCCGAAATAACGGTCTCATATTTCTTTTGAACGGAAGTCCCGAAATAACGGTCTGAGATCTCTTTTGTACGGAAGTCCCGAAAACGGTCTGAGATCTTCTTCGTTTGAAGTCCCGAAATAACGGTCTGAGATCTCTTTTGTTTGGAAGTCCCGAAATAACGGTCTAAGATTTCTTTTGCAAGGAAGTCCCGAAATAATGGTCTCAGATCTCTTTTTTACTGAAGTCCCGAAATAACGGTTTCAGATCTCTTTTGTAATCAAGTCCCGAAGTAGCGGTCTCAGATCTCTTTTGCACGGAAGTTCTAAAATAATGGTCTCAGATCTCTTTTGCACGGTAGTCCCGAAATAACGGTCTCAGATCTCTTTTGTTTGGAAGTCCCGAAATAACGGTTTAGATCTCCTTTGTATAGAAGTCCCAAAATCAACAGTTTAATACTTCTCTACTATAGAGACTTCCATGGAAAATTACGGAGGTCGAATACAAATTTCCTTGCGCATTAGGCACACGACTATTGCCGTGGTATGGTAGGACCAATCTCATTTGCAAATGAACGCAAAGCTTAGACTCGATTTGACCTGAAATTGAATTAATCAACTTCAGCGTTCCTTTTCTTGTTCATGTGTTTCGTACTCTAGCACAATATAACTCTAAATGTATTATCATCGTTAGATTAAACTTTCGAAGGCCTATCCCTTCATAATATAATTGGTCCTAACCCACACCTTCCATTGAGAAGACACCGTAGTAGGAAACAAACGTCATCATATAAATCTGTAAGTCTACCAATAGTCCAATGAAAGATATGTCGCGAATACAGTTGACTCGCCAAACTCAAAATTAAACCGAGACATTTATGATATTTTTTCTACTCGAATGATTTTTTTAGATTGGCATAATCTAACAACAAGTTTCATGGCATGACAAACACAACTATGGATCGATTTATAACTTATAAGTCCGACAAAGTTTTCCCTTTATGTTTATGGATTTCCCCCTCTTCAGTGGCAATCAAGAGCTTAGAAATCTTGCATAGTTCTATCATATCGGATTGCTTTCGGTAGAATTGACGATGTACTCCAATGTCGTGGCCTAAATGAGTGGCTAGCCATCCCATTTCTTCCTCTGGCAAGCTCATAATTTGGCACGCAGTAGCTAAGTATTTGCGGAGCTTAGTGCTGGTGATTAAATCTGGCTTTTGAAGTTCGACGTTTTTAGCGCACTTTTTCAATACTGAGCAGGGTTCGAGATGGGATAATTTTTGGGGCGTGGCAAACAGAAAAGAATTCGTTTCTGGAACTCCGGCGACTACTCGAGAAGTGATGAGTTTGTCCACGGCCTCGACGCAATCGTCTGGCATTAGTAGAGGCACATGTCTTCCTCTCTTTCCCACCACTTTTACGAGAAGATGGCGTTCTGCCAGTTTCAATTCAATCGGGGTCAATGATTTGGATATCTCTTCGTCCAACTGGGTGGTACCATGTCGGACCTCGTTGTAGTCATCCACTTTCAAAGAGGCGGCTTCACCTCCCCTCCTCTTATTGAAAAGAATCAATCGGGCGAGCACCATCTCACTCAAACCTCGCCATGATTTACCATCCAGTTCACTTAAGACAACTTCACTTATGGTTTCTTTTAGATGCCTTGATAGTTTCACTATGTCGTCAGTCACGGGAATTTCGTCTTTTTTGTTCAGCTTGTCATTCTTCAATTTTGTAAGGCTCTGGCGGGCTACGCGATCACCCCATTCCGAACAATAGAGAATATCGAAGGCTTCTGTCCTCTCTCTTAATGAATGGTCCATTTTGCGAATGGATTGGCCCCGAAGAATGGCACAACATTTTTTCAAGGCATGCCCTATCTTTAAGGGCAAGCTCACGGCCGACCGATCAAATGCAAATTGTTTTGTAACCTTTACGATTAGGTCAAAATGTCCAGGATCGATGATGTTTTTTAATGGGACCCAGTCTGCCATGGTTTCGTTGAAGCGCTCCATAAACCGTGCGACATGCCTGAGCTTTTGCTTGATATGGGCTGTAGGGTTTTGGTCCTCTTGATGTTTTAATTTCAAATATTGCCCGTACAAGATGAGTATGTCATCTTTGATTATAATATCGTAAATGGGATCATTACGCATTGTTTCGAGCAATGATTGAATGCTAGTGAGGGCTTCGTTCTCCTCCACCGCACAGATCAGCAATGCCCTGCTCTCCATAATTGGATTCGTCGGTTTGCCAACCTTGTTCCCACATTGCCTCATGTGACGCCACAATTCTGATTGATAGTAGAAACCCAGGCAGGTTCTACATGGAAAATACTTCCCTTGGCTAGCCCGTTTTGGTCGTTTAACAACAACTAAAACCCCTGAATCAGCTTGAAGGACTTTGATGTTTTGATTGAAGTTTCCAGCATGGCGAAGCATTTTGCCTTGCTCAGTCCGATCCTGTCCTTTGGCTTTCGAAAAAGCTTGAACCGATGCTTCATTACCATGAACAGTCTCAATGTGCCTCATTACCTTTGAAAATCCCTTGAGACAAAATGGACAATACTGAGTCTTGACATAGTTCGTGCCACCTTCTTTCTTCTCACAAGGCTTGATTACAATGTTGCCTGGAGAGCTGGATGGGAGTGATCCCATCAACCAAGATAGATATGTGTCTGAGAAACCAGGTTGCCTTGTTCTGGGCGGTGGGTTGATGTACGTTACACTTTCGGTATCTGAAACCAAATATTGAAGACATTTCTTCCAATCAAGAATGCTCGACTCTGAAGAAAGCGGAGTGCAATATGTGTACCTTCCTGAATTGAAGAGTCGTCGGACTCTTCCATATCAGATGACGTCCCAGAAATATGTTCCTCGGATGCTGTAGCAACTTCTTGCAGTCGAATTTTGACTAAACGATCATCTTTGCAAGGGGCTCGTCCTCGTTTTCCAGATAAAGTCGATGGAGGTGGTTCATCTTGGCTTTCTAAAATGCAGATTGAAATAGAAATATGCTTTTTGTAATGTTTGCAACTTATGTTGGTAATAACGAAAACCATCGGCTGAAAAACGTACCGTCATAGTTTGACGAGTTATCAGATTCGTCCAATTCAGAAAAAAACATGGGAGTTGAGCGAGCCCTTTTTTGGCGAGGAATTTTAACTAAAATTATTCGAGCAATTAGAAGTCTTATGAACTACGAAAATGATTGATATGAACACACCTTTCCACGGGCGGTACCCTCGTTTACCTGACGAAGTCGATGGAACTGGTTCATCCTCGTTTCCTGCAACGTAGATCGAAACGGACTTTTGTTTATGAAAAACTCGTACATCAATTGAAGCACGTACCTTCCTGATCTTTGTTTGCTTCGGGAGAAGTAACATGAATATTTTCCTCTGTTGACGAAGACGACTCTTCGCTACGTTGAATGAGAGCTAGATGGTTAGAAAGAGGTCGAATTTGAAACTATTGGCAATTATGAGCCTAGGAAACAGTTACCTTTCCAAGGGCGGTACGCTCGTTTTCCTGACGAAGTCGATGGAACTGGCACCAATTCTGCTTATTGGGTTAAATCAAATCGAACAGGAAGTTGATGGTGTTCAGTATACTATAAAAGCTGTTTAATATTTACCACTTATTATCTTGGAACAATTGTCCGCCTCATGCTCATGTAGGATGTGAGGTTGATTTTCAATTCTTTGACCCATGGCCGATTGTTTATCTTGGGAAATTAAGGACAAATTTGTTTTGGCTGAATGCATCCAATTTTTGTTCGCTACATACCTTTGGTGAGAAATGACTCTCTATCCAGATTTCTCTTTGCTTTATGGTCCAGAGCTGGATTGTCAAATGGGCAAGGATGGCCCACTTTTGTTGCGAAAAAAAGAAGAGCACCATATTGATAAGTAACTCCAATATAAGAAACAAAATGTTGCAAGCAAAATACCTTGGCTTGTACACTTGTCAATTAGTTTGTCGAGAATTGGGCTAATAATAATGGACGATTCTTCTACTTCAGATTGATTCGCCAAGCTTTTCCGCTTTCTTGGAGTTGGAGGACCTCCTAACGAAAAATTGAAATAAATTCATATGACAAAAAGTAACGAACAATTTTGTAGAATGACGCGAGCGTGAATATGGAACAGACTATGTTCCTTTTGCTTCATTCGGAAAAGCATTGCATGGGATTTCCCTCAGTCTATTCAACATTCGAAATCAAATACCATTCTAAGGATTCTTGATGTGGCATTAAATCTCAATCAAACTTCTTACTTTCATGCAAATAAAAGATTTCTTTAACCGTTCTTAGCCAGCTATTATCATTCTAAATTTATATTCTTACCCAAGAGATCAGGAACTGGCTCGTTAAGGAACTTATCACAAGCAACCGCAGAATCAAATCCTTCCACAATTTCTCCGGTGAACCATACGCCGTCAAAAGCGACCTGGATTTCTTTGGAACCTAACCGTCTTATCTTCTCCGTATTTTTTCTACTATCAATCCTGGCAAACGTGTCATCCGTAGGAAAATATGCAGCCCAATATCTCTTCATTACCCTAGATTGGGATGAATTTGTAACTTAATTTTGATATCTACTTCATCATACTTTACTTACCCGACTGTATCCATGGCAAAAATTGACTTAAACAAAGAATTCAGCGAAGTCCACTCACCATTCACTTACAATAATGAACTTTGATCCAAATGAATATCTTCAAATTTCAAACAAATAACACTTTTTCATGAAGGAACGCACTAACCTGGAAACTTGAAGAGCAATTCCAGGAAATATTGCCAATACTGAAGGCTAAGTACACGTAAATCAAATTAACACTGAGGATTAACATTGAAGACATTTGAAGACATAACGTTCGTACCTACTCTGGACACTTTATAATCCCGAGGTCTGAAATCTTACCCAAGATCTCAAATTAGACATGCCTTCAATGGATAATCCCTCTGCGGACGTTAAGGCTCATATTGGGGAAGCACATTCGAGCTTTGACAAGACTATGGTTTTGAAAAGTGTTTTCATGGTAAACGCGTCCCTGGATTTGAATTTTCGGTAGAGTCAGCTTCAAGCTAGGAAAGCCGGAATCACTTTCGATTGGATGGGCTCCTCAAATTTGCCATTAATTATCCTCAGATACTTGTTAGAGCTTGTTGATTGAACTGGGTTTTGGTCATCATTATTATCATTATCAATCGGATCCACCCAATATATTAATATTCATATACTATACCTAAAGTAAAGGGTGTAAATCAAACCAAAAAATGATGTAAGAAATGGGGAAGAGGGAGAAAATCCGAATACTTATTGTAAATGTGTCAAGCGAACAAAAGAGAACTCCGAGGAAACATGGCAATAAGGTTTTAAATCTCGACAATGCATTTGAAACAAAAGTAACTTACCTGTACCAATAAACATAGCTTTTGCAAGCAAATGAGAAAATTACGTTGATTAAAATTTCATTTCCAATCATGATTAGTATTTTACGATACAAAATACGACGAAATATCTTAAATTTACTTGCTTGGCCAAAACTCGAATATGTCAAGATTTTTTCGTTATTTCGGGACGTGGGTGTGTTTTTCAAATTTGATCTCAGACCGTTATTTCGGGACTTGGGAGTGGCTCCCACCGTGACTTGATACTGTTATTTCAAGACGTGGGTGTGTTTCTCAAATGAGATCTCAGACCGTTATTTTGGGACTTGGGAGTGGCTCCCACCGTGACTTGATACCGTTATTNATGGAAGACAGAGGCGTTTACACTTATACGTGAAACTCTTGAGGTGATCTAATTGTACCCAGTCAACTTTTCTTCAAATCCCTGATTGTGAGTATCATTGACTCACCTGTTTAATCTATAGTGAGGGAATATCCAGATTGCTATAGCATTATGAACATCTCGAATATCAAGGTAGGAATTTGGTAACAAATTATTTGACATTGTCTTCTATGTTCGTCAAATAGCGCCTCGTAGGGTCCATGGTTGTACAGAACTGCAATCACACTAAAAGCCAAGGATATGGTTCCCACTCGTATTCTAAGCAACAAAGTGCTATTTGACGCATACATCTGGCAAAAAATTACATTAGGTAAAGTTTAATGATCAAAAGTTGCAGGTTGAGTTAGTTCAATTGGATTGTTCCGTTCTTGCATGACCGGTTATTTACTCCATTTCTTTGCCACCTCATCATTCCTTAACTGTCCACTGACCCATCCACACGCTTACCATTTTACCCCAATGATACTTACATTTCACACACTTGGCTTCCAATCTTTTCGTAAAGTAGACGTAATGAATAAATAAGTGAAAAGAGTTCTTGTATCTGATTATGAAACAATTTCAATAGTTTTCAAGCCCAAAATGTACCCTTGATTCTTTAACATATTGCTTTTGGCTTTTGGATTAACGTAACAGGGGCCATAGGTGTCGACACTCATTAAAACTTCAAATATCAGGATAATTCGTAAGCGTCTCAGAATCATAGCACCCTAGAAGCAAACCGGACAGTCTTTAAAACGATAGTTATAATGAGATAATCTAGCAATCAAGTGGGCAGAAAAGTTATCAAAATAAAGATCGAAATAAATACAAGAGAATCATCACTAGGCTCCGATAAAATATGTTGGATTTTTGGCCCAAATATTTCATTTATATGTTGCTTAAAACAGCCCAAATATGTTGATTTCATTTTAACCAAAAATGTTTCGGTTTGTTGTTTCTGTCCCGTTTATTTTTCCTATCATAACAACTAGGGCCGGCCAAAACTTGCAGAAAGATATGGTCTTGATTGACAGAAAATTTGCACAATGAAACAAATTCACACAAAAGTTTGGGAATAAACTTTTCAAAACATAGGCACCAACACGTCCGATGGGGGAGGGCTATTTTTGCCATCCATATCGAGCAACACATAGATGAAAAGGAATATTACAATATAATATCTTCAGTCACCGGCAATTGAACCAGCTATCACTAAGAAGCAGATTCTTGCCATGTCCATGCTGGCTCCTGATTAGCAGACCTTGGAAAAAAAGACCAGACGCCATTTTGGCCGATTTTTTTTGTTGGTTGGGAAAAAATGAGAAAAAGTAGGAAAATATGCGAAAAAGTTGAAAGGATACAAAAAAAGCAAGTGCGAAAAAGTCGAACAAACGAACGAAAAAAGGCACAGAATTGCAAAAACGTTGTTACCAGGGCCAAAAGGTTATTGCTAGTTCTGTTTATTGCCTTTTTCTGTTGCCAATTTCTAAAACAATTGCATATACTGGGTGATCTATTGAGTTTTTTTACATTATTGACAAAAAATTAAATCTTCTTTATTGTAGTCCTTGACATTAGGTACACTTTTAAAGTGATTCCAATTTTATGGTACAGTAAACAATTGCTTTATTCGAAAGTCTATTGTTATTGCACTTAGCACTTTTGCTCAATTAAGGATAACATTTGTGTCCTATTTGATCCCCAACTGAATAAAATCCTTGTTCTCAGAAGCCATCTTCCACTTTGTTACGCATCATCATAGGAAGAAAAGGGCCCCCAAATCCCAAAAATGTGAGAAATATTTTTATATAAAACATTTTTGGTCCGACTCTAATCATCACTTTTTGTCGAAGCAAAAGATTCATTTCAAAATGCATTATCCGATTTTTCGTGTTAAAATTGGATTTGTACAAATTGTTTACAAACTTCAAATTGTTTAGAAACTTCAAATTGTTTACAAACTTCATTATCACATTTTGTTTCAAGACAGGTTTGTGGAAGATTTAAATTAAAAACGACTTTAGCAATCCCTTCTAGCCACGTTGGAGCCATTTGTGCATGAGAGTCAGGGTGGAAATTCCATTTTTGGGCTATTTTGTCCACCCCTCTCCGAAAGTGTCCAACGGCATAAGAAACTTAGGGTGCGTCTGCAGGACAAAAAATTCGGTAAATAATTAGCCATTTCATTAACATTGTTGGCCATATCGTCCATCACTTATCGGTTAGAACATGTTCAAAGATTGTTTGCCAAAAAGAAAATGCTTCATGAACAACATCATCCTCACCAGCCATTTGAACCAAGGTGTCCATTTTCAGCAATGGCCGACCTTAACTCACTCAATCCATGATAGTTCGGACACTTAGGCAAGCGCTGGTACCAGCAAACAAACTTGCTTGCCAATGCCAGTGATGCAAAATTGGCGTTTCAAACTGATTTTAACTCAGAATAGTGCAACATTATGATCGTTATCCTCAATGTCATTACTCAAACATCTTTCATAATTCTCAAAAGTTACTCAATATTTACTATGAATTTGAATTGGTAAGAATTCAAAATGGTCAGAGTGAATTGAGTTTAGGATTCATAACTAGAGATTGGATTTGAAAGTGATTTGCACTTTGAACAGATATCAAAGAGGGTTACAAGCGAGTAATTGGTGTAAGTAAGCCTGGATGGTCTGAACTAATGCAAGAAGAAAACCGGTTATAAAAAACCCTAACGAATTGCTGCTCTACGTGCAAATCAATTTCAAGTCTGCCCTCTATTCATAATTAATTGATTGATTTGATTGCTATTACATTGCTTTGATGAGGTATTTAAAAGATATTGTGTTCAGAACTTGATTTTCTCTCAATCACTATTAGATACCTTGTATTTATTGGTGAACACTTGGTACATTTTTACATGAGAACTGGTAACAGGTCTCTCACCAAAGGGCGACGTCGGCCCCGAGGAATCTGCTCACGGCCGAGCCCAAATGGAAGGTGTGAGCCAATAAGATTTCTACTTTTCAAACCTCACTTTCATTCTCGCATTTACTGGGCGGAGTTTGTGGGCCTCGCGACTCGTCTGTCTCTGTCTTGGCAAGCGTTTTCCACACCCTCGCTCCATTTCTGAACGGGGTTTCGCCTCGATGACGCCTGTTAGGGAAACTAACCAAAGGTCTGTCCGAAGAAGCAATAATACATATTATAAAGATGGTCAGTCATTATTGTGCTTGCCACTGAAATATATCGGAGCAACATGGGTAAGTTTATTCAGATTCAGATCAAATAACTCGGGTAAGTTTCTGACTCGAACTTTGATTAAATTTCCAAGAAACACACATTGCTCTATTCACGATTAGGGATTAGTTTGAAAACGTCATTCTCGTTCATATTATTAATGTCTCTATCCATTTGAAGATAACTCATTGCTCGATGTAATTTGTTCTGCCCTTGAAGTGATGAGTCGTGCCCTAGCGGGTAAGGTTAGCAAAACCCTCTTGGATGACAAAAAAATCAATAATCCTGCTTAAACTTTCTTTTACTTTTCACAGTTTTATGATAATGAAAAAATATGAATTAACCTATTAATCATTTCCACAAGCGATGACACACACAACATAGACTTAGGACTTGCATTTCAATTCACTTAAAACATATTTTCAAAGACTGAATGTATGTTATGACGACACTTAGTTTTGTCTTCAACTGAAATTTCATCAACATCTATTTTTTGAGACATAAACATAACACTTCTAAAGATGTGTTTGTCATCAAATTTTGCAACGAAATCCTTCAGTCATACTCTAATGTCCAGAGATATGACACTTGTTAAATTTGTAAATTTTCATGGATTCAACGACAATTTTTATTCTGAACAACTAGATATTTCATTTCAGCAGCTTAAACTAACACTGTTTACCATTTTTAGCTTTTAACAAATCATGAAAAAAAGCGAAAGATTGTTATTTATAATCGTCATAGAAATATATCAATTCATCGGAAAAAGGCAGTTATAAGTCTTGGCAATAATTTGAAACGAAGGAGACATGCATTTGAAAGTTTTTGTTTAATTATGTTGCGACTTTTTTCATTTTCAAAACATTTGAGTCAAGAAACATTGCACACACAAAAAATTTAAAAGTGACTATAAATAGATTTAAGGAATACCTAGACTATTGTGCAAACTCATCATTTTTCTTTTAAAGGCAACGCTGCAAAAATTGCTTGAACTTGTTAAAAATGTCAAAAACCTAGAGCCACAAATGCATCTCGCCCGCCCGGTAATAAATTATCCTGCGAACCATGCTTACAAGTGGCACTACCGTCACTTCATATATGATGCTAAAATTACCAACGTCAATTTATTAACATTTTTAATCCTCCATTGTTGTTTTTCTTCCAGGTCCTTCATGTTCGTCCGTGTATTTTGCGCTATTGGTGTTAGCTTGTGGAACTTTCTCGGAACCCATCACAAAAGAAAATTCCAGGCAAAAACGTAAGATCGTTTATTGGGTTACTTGAAAATTTATGTCCACCTCAATGGAAAAAAATCAAACTGAAGGTGGATGTATCTTTTTGTGAAATGCCCGTTTGAGTTAAATGCATTAGAAAAATACAGTAGCAATTTGTGTACCTGACAATATCATCTCCAAAATTATTACCCGGTTTACTTTGGTAGAAAAACGTTAAAAAAGAAATATTGCAAGCCAAATACCATACCTTGAGGTCAACAAAGTCATGCTTCTAAACGCTTTTACCACATGCAAGTATATAAAGGGTAACTATAAGAGAATGAATAATGATTTGACGAAATTGAAAAGGCACTTTTACCACCATTTGCTGATACCGGTGAAAGCTACTTTTTGGTTTATATTCGTGCCGTTTGTTAGAGACATACGTATTACTTTTTTGTTTTTTTTTTGTAAATATTTTTAAGCATAACTACGATTCCACTCCACTAAATCTTGTATGCCTTTTTTAATTCTATATTTTACCCCACTCAACATATTTTGCTCTCGTTTGGTCAAATGTCTCTTCTCTAGTCTAATGTACGTATTTTTATGAAGAGCCTTGTTTTGAATCGGATTGAAAGGCATGTATGGGGAAAGTAAGTTGTAAACCATTGTATCTCTTGATTTTTGAACCCCAATTCAACATAACCATAGAAGACTTATGTATTTATTATATCTTTTTTTCATATTTTTAGGTTTATTCAGCTTGTTTAACATTGTTTCATTCAGAGTGAGTGTCGTGAAAACGTTCGTCTTTGGCTGTGAATCGTTTGTTCTTAAGGCTTTTTTTTTAGAACAACGCATGCACATCGACGGGCTCCAGTAATCAGGCTGGAACGTGTTTAACCTCATCCGAATGTGGCTCCAAAGGGGGATCTGCCTTGGGAAATTGTGCCTCTGGTAATGTTTCTTCTCTATTGGGTTGTTGTATTTTGGGCCCTTGATCACAGGCTTTTGTCACTTTAATTTCAGGTTTTGGTGTTTGTTGCATTTTTACTGTGAGCGGATCATGTGGATCGACTCAGACGATTGCTCAAGTAAGACATCCTCGCCTCTTCTTTCAACCTTATCCAACATTCTACTAACTTGATCGTCGTTGATTTTTAGAATTGCTCCTATATTCAGGTGAGAGACGGCCGTATATGAGTGTCATTCCTTGAGTTGATTTTATTGATGATAATTCTTTACTTTTAGAATAGCGGATATCCAACGGCCGACACCACCATTAGTGAAACTTGCACCTACAACTTCAACCGGATTTGTGACAGTAAGATTGTCATTTCATTTTGCTTTGTTTTTTACTCAATGGGAATTAATTCTGCTCAAATTTCAAAATTTTGTAAATTCCAAATTTTAATTACATGGTAAGAAAGAGGAAGACGACGTTTAAAGAGGTGCCACACTTAATAAACTTTTATATTAGGTTCATCTAATATCCGGACACCCCGGATTTTACGTTTATTTTCAATTCAATGTGAAAGGCTAATGCCTTCTTGTGACGGTAGAAGTGATCGAACTATATAAACAAAAAGTATGAAAGGTTAAGGTATGAAAGATCGTGAAAAAAGGCACCCTTACAGTCTTTTCTAGTTTTGTTCAATTTTTATCTTCTAGACGAGTTAGCAATAGTAATCAAAATATGTCATATGAGAACCTAACCCGACACCAAACTAAGGTTTGCATCATATTGCGTTAAAACTACAAAAAACTGCAAAAATAATTCATCTCCTGATAATGGTTTTCCATTTGGCGTACAAAAAATTGTATTCCTTTCATTCTCGTCAATGAGTTTGAGGTGGAAACAATGCATTATGAACATTCCTCATTGTGACAACATCCAATTTGCAAAGCGTCTCCAACCGTGTTCCCATCTTGTAGGGGCATTTCTTTAGGAAAAAATGAGTTAACAGGAAATGGATTAGAAATCAGACACTATTACAATGTTGCTGATCCTGCTGAAATACCCAATAGTCCTTCTTTACATTTTCCTCTCCCTCCTCTCGTTGCGGACAAACGACGGTGAAAAACAAGAATTCGCTCTAGTATGCTTTAACAAATGTGGCATCGTAGAGCGTGTTCTCGCGTTTTTCCGTTTGTTTGTCCGCACCTAGACGAAGCAGAGGGTGCTTCCTCTGCTAAATGAGAAGGTTTACAGGAGAGTACTGCAACATTTTGTATTGCAATTGGTAAAATATCAATTTTTGCATTAGCAGATGGTGTCAATTTCCTTCAAATTGACGCCAAAATGGTGCTTATTAAGACTTTTTGTGCTGGTACAAGAGTTAGATCATGCACGATGTAGTCAAGACTATCTCTGAGCCACGTCATAACAATATTAAAGCCATAGAACTTAAAAAACAGTCAATCTCAAACTTGGAGGGTCAATTAATAGTCAATGCCAGAGTAAAGACCCTCTTAAGCCCAATCTAGTTGTTATTTTTTTTTAGTGTTTTTGCTTGCCAAACTTTATCAGTCAATATGTGGGCTAATTAATGCCAATTCTAATCGACATTTAAGAGTCTAACTAGATTCATGCAAACTGACTTTGGTTCATTATGTATTAGTGGACCCACACTCGAATCATTATGTTGAGTATTTAAGATATCATGTATGGGAAGCAGCTCAATCATATTTGCAATATTTAGTCTATTGATGATCTGAACTTCCATTATCAATATATAATGTTATGGGACATCTTACTTCACCTAAATTCACACATTTCAGAATCAATTAATTTCACCTCTTTCTCACTCTCGATTACTTTAGGCCTTAGCTGGCTCAAAGCATGAGAGACTAAGTTTGGCAAGCAAGCACACCAAAGAAAAGAGAAATATATCAGCTTCATGAGGATTAAAAGAGCCTTGAATTATACATCAAATGAAATTAAGTGTTTCGTGTTCGCAAAACCTCTTAAACTGTGTTGTAAAAGCAAAGTCTCTAGAAAGGGTAAATTACTACTATTGGAGGTGGCCATAAAATTGGCCCTCCACCTATGAAATTGCATGTTGATGTTTTAAGATTGTTTTGACGTGACTCAGACATAGTCTTGTGTACTCTTGTTACAGCACGAGAAGACTTATTAAGCTTCATTTTAGGGTCAATTAGGAGAAAAATGAAGGCGTCCAGTATCGAAAAAAAGCATATCTTACAGTATCGCAATTTAAAATGTGGTTTCACGAAACCATTGATGGACCAGGGACCAACTTCTGTTCTTACGGAGATTTCATAATGAGTTTCTGTCTGATTGCTGATAAACAATTGGAATTTTATCCACAAAAAGACAAACATTGAGGCACCAATATTTCAAACTCAACGACGGAGGTATACATATTTGGTGTCTACAATTGAATTTTAAATTAACCATTGAACACAACTATTCAAACATAATAGTCAACTTGAATTCAAACTAAGGCGTAACATTTGGCCATAAAAATAAAACTCGGGATGTCATGTAAAATGTAGAAAAGCTGACAAAATATTGTTCGAATCTAACAAGATCTTCTCTTTGCTTCAGATCTTTGTCAGATTAGGTAAGTACCGAAATTTTCGTCTGCATTGTCACTCAATTGTAATGCCGCCTAAACTCCCATCCAAAAACCAAGCACTGCAGACAGAACGGCTAGTTTTCGAGTGAGCGCAAAATACTTCACATAATTCAACAAAATTACTCAGATGTCGTACATTTTCAACGCAACACGTAGAGATTCACTCTTCACCGCAAGAACCTATTTTTAGTATGAACGAGCCGAACTGTCGTCCTTACCTACGTGTTGAGATAATGGTCGTACTTTTTGGTTATTTAGTGCCTATCTGTTCCATTAGGCCCATTTCAGGCCACACTCCTAGTGTCTCCTCAGCCCATGACAAACAACCTTGCATTAGATTTGTAACCCTTTGCTTGACGACTTCACTAACTAATGTCTGTTGGACCCCATTTGAACATTTGAACTCGTCTTATTTCGCCATTTGGAAAATTTGGGATTGAATGAATAAGAGGGAAGTCAACCTTCTTTGAAATGGGATAATCTATACTCAAGTTTGTGGGCAAAAGTTATAAGACTGCAGATTGAGGACTGGATGGCACGAAATTTTGCATCGTAAAATACTCTTATATTCATATATTCATAGATAATCAAATTTTCCAGGTTAGACTTCAATTCCTTGACATCGTTAGCGGCTACGACAGGTAATCCAAATGTTCGACGAAATCACAATTTAAGAGCCAGCATTTGAATTGCAGTTTTATTTATTGCTTAGGCTCGTGTGGTACAGTGAACGACGCGATTACCGTTTCCAGTCCGTTTTCGTCATCAAGCAATGCATTTCCGCCTGCGGTTTGTGGAACTTTGACTGGACAACATAGTACGTATTGCTGAACTACAATGGCTGGCTCTGATTCAGAAAAGCTCATTCGGTTGAGTGAGACGAAAAGTTGAAATCGACTTGTCCAATTTTCTCGGCTCGAAATGGAATGATAAATACTGTCCAAAGATTAAAGTAGCTTTGAGGAAGAATATTGCAAATTCTTTATGCTCTACATTTGCCAATGTTTACCCGCGTTAGAGCACCAATTATAGATGAAATCTATTATAGATTTGATCAAAACTGATCACGGAGAAGCTAGAATTTATTTGTTACTCTTTGGTTTTATAGTGTATTTTGAGACAGGCACCTCTGGAAGTGCCGGAGTCCTTAGCTTTGCCAAGGGAACCGGAACCGGGAATCGAAGCTACCAAATCAAAGTCACTTATTTCACTTGCGATAACTTGGCCAAGTAAGATAATGTCAAACTTCTAAACTCGTACACAGTATAACCAAGAAGGATACAAATGTCAAATCATCTCCCCTCGCGCATTTCCAGAGCTCCAGCGGGATGTACTCAATACTTCACGGGAGTTCGGGGTTCCTTCCAATCCTACAATCATGCCGGAGGTCAGCTTCTCCAAAGCATGGACTATAGCAACTGTTTTCGACAAGAGGAAGGTAAGACGACTGGCAATGAGCCATAAACTCTTTCATTTCTGTGATCCTCTCGTCCCCGAAAACAAGTTGAAATTTTTGTGGCACAATATCCGCTTTCCGATTCTGCGACATTCTTCATGGTGGGCCCAAACACTAACACCTTTTAGATAAATAAATTTTGGCTCGTTTATATATGAGTGCTATGGCAACTGTAACTCTTTTTTTAAATGAATTACAGTCTTGTGAACAATTTGAAGAAGAACCTTTGAATAATTCACAGAAATATCGGACATGGACTAAAAAGCAACAGCTTGGGGATCTCCTCGGTGCCGTCCAACGTCAAGTTGACAATATGAACTTCTTGAAGGAGTCAATGGCTAAGGGTATGGTCTAGAGTGTCAAAAAACGCCTAGATGAGACTGGCGATGGCCAAGCAACATTATGGTGTGGGCCGACTTTGCATCATTAGGTTAAAGGTCTTGAAGAGGGCAGTCAAAGGTCAGATCCGGGGGAAATCCATTGGCATCAGTTCGGAAGTTGGCCAAGGAGCACAACGTCTGCAATATAAAAAAGCCTTCTTACGCACTCTGCACTCCAGCAGTCGCTTTGTGAGTCAGCCTCTAACAAATAAAGAGTTGATTGGCCTGATTCCTCTTTTATTGATTTATAATGAGTTTGTGCTGTTTTTGGCTAATTCTATCAAAATCTTAATTACAACTTGTGACCCCGGGTCACATAATGTCCGGAAAAGAAATTGCGTTTAAAGCAAGGCAAGAGCAGTTTACTTAGCAATCTACCATGCCTCTTCCCGTTTTCTTTGGGCAATGTGACGTTGCAAATAATAAGGGCCCTTATGAGGAATGAAGTTGAGGATCTCAGGGTAAAATTGAGAGGTGCCCTTGATCGCCAGCTAATCATCAGTCAGTCCTCCAGATTGAAACGACTTGACATATGTGACAAATTCAACCTCTTCAAACACAAGTCATAAGCAGACATGATGATTTTAATAACAACACTAATTCTTTGTTGCGACTCTTGGTCATGTCATGGCGTAAAAATAAATAAAGATAAGTATGGTTTATAAGCCTTATACAAACATTGCATTGTTAATACATAAAAGGAAATTGTCAAAACGGTAAAAGCAATAAAATAGTTGACTAGAAAGTGATATCACAATAAGTATGACCAGTATTTTTCATTGCACATGAAAAAGGTGAAGAGTAGAATTGCAGACAGTACATAAACAGGTGGGTAGGGGCAAATGATGAAAACCTTGGTTATTGCAGTAGAGTGGGTGGGCCAGATTGATCAGATTGATTGACAGATCTTTTGTCAGCTCCCGTTGTTGATGGCATTTGGCCGGGAGCCAGACAAAGGTGCGTGACCGCAAATACTCCAAAGGGATGTTGGGCCCAAGAACAATAGGTTGTTAACAAGTCGTTGACCGGGAAGGACAATTTGTGTCCGGACATCATCTCCGGAAAGGTCAGGTTCCCAACACTGTTGGACACTAACCATGCCAACCCAAAATTGAGGGGCTCAGTTTCGCATATGAAATGTGTCCATGCATTGTTGGCGCATTGTTGGCATATTGGGGCACGCCAGGTACCGTTTGAGGAACTTGGTGAAGGTGGCATTGGCAGATTTGAGGGCGGAGTGGGCGGAGTGTGGGAGCCACAGGTGAAGGCCGTAGAGGAAAATTGGAATGATGTAGGTCTGGAAGAGTTGAAGAACTATTAGAAGGGAAGATTCTTGATGGGTAGTCTATTGCACATATATCTAATCCTGGCCCTGGCCTTGGTTATTGCGGAGTTCAGGCAAAGAGGCTTGGGTGGAGAAGGTGAAACCGACATAGTTGAAATGCTTGACGATTTCAATCGGACTATTGTTGATATGGAAGGAGGAGGGAGGCAGACGACCTTTGTGGAAAACCATGGCCTTCATCTTGATGGTATTGACTTCAAGGCCGTTCTTTTGGTAGTAACCGTGGAGCACATTGATGGCATTTAGCAATTCCACGACTGATTCAGCCAAGAGAACCAAGTCGTCTGCATATTGAATATATTGAATAGGAAAATGGTTGATGGTGGGGCCTTGGTGGGTGAGTGCTTTGGGCAGGTCGGATACATACAGATTGAAAGGAATTGGCGATAGGGGATCCCCCTGCGGAAGACCAATGGAAGTGAAGTAGCAAGGGGATAAGTCCTCACCAGATCAAATGGAGCATCTGAGTCCTGCAAAGATGGTGGACACCAGGACACAGAATGAACGCAGAACTCCCCACAATTGGAGTTTGAGGAATAACTGATTTTGGGCCGTTTATCAAATGCTATGGAGAAATCCACAAAACATCCTACACTCTCCTCTTATTGATGATGTTCGAGTGTGTGGCGCCCCTGGAAGGCACCTCTGATTATTAAAATCATTTTAGACTGGTCTCACGCTCATTCGATTACTTAAGAACCGGTTTGAACGAAGCGGCTGTTTATTTTCCCTTTTTCCGGTATGAGGATTCTTCATTTGAACAAGACCCTCAGGACACCCGTGAATCAACATGCCGGAAAATGAAGTGTTAAACAACGGCTTGGTCGTCGTCGGCCTCAAGCTCCCGGCCTTTTGGCCAACACGCGCCTACGTCTGGTTCATTCAAGCCGATGTTCAATTCGTCATCTGTGGCATCACTCAAGACGGGGCAAAATGAACCCACTTCGTCTCTGCGGTGAACATCCTCAAAACCCCGCCAACCAACGACAAGTACGAGATAAACAAAGCACGCCTCACCACCACATTCGGCCTCTCCCTCCAAGAACGAGCACAGGCGTTACTCAACATCAGCGAACTTGGAGACCAGAAACCCTGGGAGCTCTGGCCGAGATGCTGGCGCTCTTGGGTGATCAGCTCAAGAATTTCCTCTGCTTGAGCATCTTTCTCTCAAAGATGCCTGTGTCCATGAGCTCATGAACACCGTCCTCTTGGGGTCTACCTGGACGACATCCTGGTGGCAAGCAAGACAAAAGACGGAGTTCTTAGTGCATGTGAGAGAGGTCTTGCAACGCCTTCAAAATGGCGGCCTTGTCATCAATCTGGCCAAATGCCAATTCGGTCGCTCCAAGCTCGATTTCTTTGGGCTTTGCATTTCCAAAGACGGCATCAAGCCCCTCCCATCCAAGGTCAAGGCCATCTCAAAGTTCAACCGGCCACAAACAATCAAGGGACTGCAGGAGTTTGTTGGAATAATAGATTTCTACCACTGATTTGTCCCCTGGGCTGCCCAAATCTTGACTCCCCTCCACAAAGCCCTACGCAGGAAGCCAAAGAGGCTCGTATGGACTGGCAAACGCGAATTTTCGAGCATTTGACGCCTCGGCTCTTGATGGTAGGGGCTGCACCTCGGGGTCCAGAGGACTCTTTAAATGCTTGCGAAATGCCTTGGGCCACTGCAGCTGGAGTGGTCAAAATCCTGGTGTTGCTGGATAGCTGCAGGGCCTCATTGACGAAACTAGGCGGAGATGGAATGTTTTCTGATATGAAAATGTGCTCAAGTACAGAGGCGACCCGGGAGTAGGTGTGTGTTGGTACTGCCGGGTCGGACTGCAGAGTGATTCTCCATTGGCTCAGGATCTGGGCGAACTCAGGGAATTCACACAAGTCAGGACGAATATTGAAGTCACCACCAATGATGACTTTGACAATGATGTCTTCATCTTCTGAGGCGACCCGGGAGTAGGTTTGTGTTGGTACTGCCGGGTCGGACTGCAGAGTGATTCTTCATTGGCTCAGGATCTGGGCGAACTCAGGGAATTCACACAAGTCAGGACGAATGTTGAAGTCACCACCAATGATGACTTTCACAATGATGTCTTCATCTTCTGAAGGATGGGTGTGAGATCCGAGATGAGGTCATCAGTTGAGAAAGCAGGCCGACACCGGTTGATTCCCTACTCTCGCCTTAATCCGCGACCAATGCTGATTCCTTGCGACACCGAGTTGTTCAATTCGACCTAGAAAAGAGAGATCACTATGGCCATTGAGAGGGGGAAAGGGATGGGATGACTGGGAAGAGGAAGAGGGTTCGAGGGCTAGAAGCTCACGTCTTGAAAAAGACGTGGCCCGGGGAATCTGGGAAGAGGAGGGATTAGGATGGGAATTGCACTGAACGGGGTATATCATAGATTCAGGCGAGGCCACTGTTTGTGGGCGTGACCCCACTCACTGGTATCATAGTTGGAACTATTCTTTCTACTTTAAACCTTCAAAAAAACATTCTTGTCGGAGGTGTGAAAAAGGCACATCCGCCATTTGAGGCGTCAGCTGACTAAATGCCTCTCTTCTCCTTTCTTCTCCAAAGAAAAGTGTTAACCGTCAATGTTGCAAAATAAATTACGAATACTTGTTATCTGAGCCCATACCTGATGTGGTTCATTTCAGGATCAAACATCCGGCCAACATCATGGCCTTTGACCTGATTGCGTCAGATGGCAAGACTAAACCCCAGATCTTTGTTCAAGGAGTAAAGGTCAACGCGAACATCTGTATCTCCATTTTAGAAGATGTCAAGCCATAGGTGACTAGGACCAATTGAATAGGGTTTGTCAAGTGAACGCGTTCATGAACAGCTGAAGTTATTCCATGGAGTAAAATTGAAGACAACATGCCCAGCCAAAGCGCATTGTGCATGTATTAAATTTATTCTATTTTACTTGCTTGTCTAAGCAAATAGCATTATGGTATTGAGCCAATTGACTCTTGAGAAACGGAAAGTAGCGCCCTCTAACAACTGAACTTCATTCAAGCGGAACCTCAGGATCTGGTCTCCTTCATAGCGCAAGATCAGCATCCCCCCGTAACTAGAAGAGCTTGCAAAACATATTAACAATCTATACCTTCAAGGAGAGCTCATTTGTGGACACAGCAGACCACTTCGCTACCACTGTTTTGATCTCAGGTTGACTTAATTCAAGCTTTTTTGCAGTGTTTTAATCCAGTCGAAGTTGCCGTTATGAACGTCTATCTGGGTACGGGTATTTCAGCGAGTAAAGGCATCAAAAAGTTGCCGAAAAAAACAAGATGACAAATTGGCGACTCTCATCCATGAATGATTTAGGTGTAGTCCTCCAAGATAATCGAAAGATTGATGAACATATCCAATTGAAAGTTGGTAAAGCTTTTCAAACATGTGGTTGGATATATCCCACGTTTAAGTCCAGAGATAGCATCACGATGCTAACTTTGTACATGTTGATTGTTCAGCCGCATCTTGAATATGCCTCTCCCATTTGGGCTCCAATTAGTTCAGCAGGTTTGCAAAAGCTTGAGCAGGTCCAAACATGTTTTTCTAAGAACATTGAGGATATGAGAGAGCTCTCGCACTGGGAGAGGTTAGAAAGGTTAGGATTGTACAGTATTCAGAGAAGGTACGAAAGGTATCTGATATTGTACGTTTTCAAAAGCATTCATGAACTTTGTCCCAACCCAGGATTTAGGGCCAATTGTAGTGACCGTAGAGGCTTAATGTGCGTTTTGAGAGCACCTTCAAGCCCTCGAGAATCCAGGCTAGTTAAAACAATGAAGTCCAACTCTCTTCTTTCCCGGGCTCCTTCATTGTTCAATTTGCTGCCCTCAAATGTTCGTAGGGTTTATGTAGGCGTTGATCCAGTAGCAAGATTTAAGTCAGACCTGGACAAGTTTTTGACTAAAATTCCTGATCAACCTTATATTCAAGGATTAGCCAGATCAGCCAATTCCAATTCGTTGGTCGATCAAACAATATATATAAATCAAAGTCAAATAAAATGAATATTCTTCTCGTCTTGAACTGCTGGGATTCCAATTCCGGTAACGTTAAGGAAGTCCGCAAGAAAAAAATTAATAATGTAACTCACCCATTTTAAGCATAATTTCACATAAAAGTGGGTGAATTCTGAGCATTAACCAGTCTCGATTTTTGACAAGGTTTAGACATATTTCAGACATGAATTGCCAAGATCTAAGGTGCTTTTGTCCTCCTCTCCATTTTGCAGAAAAGCATAAGAATGCAATTTATCACCAATTTTCACTTTTCGCATAAAATAGTATGTTCAATTACATAATTTAAGAGCGGATGTCAAAGGCGTAATATTTTCTACGCATAAAGCGCAAGGCGCCATTCACATGATATTCGGCAAACTGAGGAAAAAAGCGCAAAATTTATTGAAAGACACTGGCACAGGCACAGGCACAGGTGGAGGCACAGGTGGAAGCACTGATTTGGGCTTTCTCCGCGGAGATCAAAGTCCCCAAAAATGGCAACCATTGAAAATAAATAGCCTCAAAAAAGTATTTGTGACCTCCGATCCATAATTTGGCCTTCAAGTGGCTATCTTCAATACTCAAAGGACACAAAACCATTTTAAGAACTTTGAAAAAATCACAAACTTTACACGCTTTACTTATGAACATTTCTATCCAAATAAAAGATTGAAAGGATAATCCCACCTTAGAGCAAAAAAGAAGTAACATAGAAGAGTAAAAATTGGGCTTGTTGTGCTTATTAACTGCAGCTGAATCGGTAACCAGTGGACAGTGGAACTCTAGTTGATGGAAAGCAACGCCTCTACAATCAGAAACTATACCCTAGCAGCCGGTCAGCTGACATTCGTTCGTTGTGAAAACTAGTCCGCCTGACTAGTACTCATCGCACTCTCTAGGAGTTGCTTTCTCTATTCTTAGAACCCAAGTGAATTTTACGCGTCAGGGCAACCAAAAACAAGTAGCTTTACAGTGTTGTAAAGTATTTGTGAATATAGAAGTATTTGGCGCATTTTTTTGCAATGACGAAGAATTTTATGTTATCAAGAGCATCAAAAAACCTAACAAACAATTGTTACCATGACATGTTGCGTTTTTTCAGATTGAAATTAAAACAATGTATTGCATACTAGAATAGAGTGTTACCTGTGGAGAAGAGTATGTTTGTTTGTTTGTTCGGAGTCAGAAGACAACTCTCTCGCTCGGCTTGCTTCTGATGATGGGTGTCCCAATTAAGGGATATTCCCGCTCCGTTGTCGCCACCAAACGTGCAACATTAATTATTACCTTACCCTCGGGAATGATCGCAGGTTCGCCCATTTAAGCTGTTAAGGCAGCAACTTACGCTGTAATTTAAACACCGCAAAGAAGCTTTGCCTCGGCTCACCTTGGGTTCGAACCAGGATTCGCAAATTGGAAAGCGGTTGCTCTACCAATACGGTACCCCAGCAAGCCTCGAAGAAGGGTATGATAGTGAATGTCCTTTTTCATCTTTTAGGATACTGTCAACTGCAGGTGCGTGAATCTTTGGCCACTACCCCGGACCCTTTTCTGTTATCTGCCCCCACAACAGAAGCACTGGTGATTGAGAACGATAAGAGCCAACCTCGTGAAAGGAAAGCAAAATTTTGACCAGAAATTGTCCTTTTTACAGACTGCTTGCGCCGATTTGAGCTTTATCACTCTTTCCACTCCAAATCTTGGCTCGTTTTGCGGAGGAATTTTGAATACGGTGAACGGCAACACCATACCTGGTGTGGTTACATGTAAGGCTATCGAGAACTAATTTTAAGCGAACCATCCTTAAAAATGTGCATGTACATATCATTTCATCTTTCAGCTTCCCCTGGATCGAACTTTCAAGTGGGAGTGAACACTTTAGCGGGGGATCTCTCAGATTTAACCGGCTTCAACTTGAATTACAATCAAGTTCCATGTGCTTAAATTCTAAGCAACTTTTGATCTGTGTTAACATGGCGCGGTAGCCAATGTTAAAATTTAAACTTTTTTCGTGCATCACAGTTATATTATTGAAATAAAACATGGCTAATATTGTTACCCGTGCATGCTGTTCGAAGCAGGAATATTGGGTATGTTTTCTTTCTCAGTTCAGACTCAAGCACGAATGTTACGTTTTTGCCAATGATTCCCCTGCAGAGTAATTATTTGATGAAGTCGAACTTTATTTTATTTTTTAATCTAAAACTCAAATTTGACCTCAGAGGCAGATCAGTTCTACTGGGGCTAAAGAATCTGAGAAACTAATAAGTTGCAACTGCATTATTCCCAGGAAAATCCTCTAATTTCCCCAAAACATCTTTGGTTTTGATGTAAAAACAAAAAATTATTGCCCCAAAATGGCCGAAATAGGTTCAGATTATGTGTAAGGGCGGCTTTACACTACGATAGAAAACCGGGATTGATCCACCCGGTTCGAGGATGGAAGAGGGGCGAGTTGTTTTGTGTTTGAGTCTTTTTGTTCGACTTGAGTACAGTGAAAGACTGTAGTCCTCTGGTGGACTCAAGTCTTTAGCCGAAGTAGCCCCAACACTACTCCCACTTCCATCCTCAAACCGGATTCAATCCTGGTTTTCCATCCTAGTGTAAAGCCGCCCTAACTCTATTAGAAATTGGAGAAGACAGCTACACAAGTCTTGGCTCTTCAAGCTTTCTTGAACTGAAAACTTTGCACGACTTACCGAGTGTTGTGAAAAGAAGAGCACAACATGCCAAAGGAATCAAAAGGATCCATAAGTTTTTCCCCCGACCATATATTTTATGTACGTATTTGTAACCAAAATCACAAAACAGATCATTGAAGGATCGAAGGAAGCAGTACCATTCGAGAAAAAAGGGTGTGCAGCTTGGCAAGATCTTAAACTTTAATAGGAAGTGCCAACCAAATACAGAGGCAGGCTAACAATTGCTGAAGTGATCAAAGTTCTCTTCCGTCAATTTAAGAAAAGGTAAATATGTATGCCATCTATCCTCATTTACTTCTCCATAGGGCATATTTTTTCCGTTCATGTTTCAATCACATACAATTCGAGTTCAAAATAGAAAAAAAATATTCGACATTGGTTAGATTGTTCTCGGTATATATTTACAGAAACGTGGTTACTTTTAGTCGAAATAAATGGTTTGCATCATTGAACACGCTAATGAAAGATGAAAGGAAAGCAAAAAAGACATGAAATTTAACAATCTTGGAGAGCAAAGTTTAATAGAAATCCTATAATCCCTCCTGGAAATCCCTCGGCTTCATTCGTTTCAGGACTGGCAGCTCCTGTCATTTCATCCGCATCAGTCTTAAAAATCACCCGAAATGGTCGTTGTTGAGCTGAAATGAGATTTAGATAACTGGAGAAATGACAAATTTACATAGAATCATACGCATGGCTACAATAGTTAGGCAATCAAATTTCACTCAAAGCTTTAGGAACTAAGAGCAGAAAGGCTCATCTTCTCTGTTGAGTTAGGAAACACCTCAACTGAAGTCTTATTTTGGAGCTAACCAAAAATGGCAACGGTATACTGTATATCAAGCAAAATGGCGAGAAGGTCAAAATTTTCTCTAACAAGATTTTTTTTACTTTAGACATCGTTAGGAATCGTCAAAATGATCGGTTTTTACTTTAGACATCGTTAGGAATCGTCAAAATGATCGGTTCCTGGCTAGGACACGAGAGGAAATCAAGGGGGTCAACCGTACCAATCATCCAGCCCATGTAATGGTTCTTGGCGTTGTGGCAAGCGACACACGATGGTCCCCACAATACTGATAGAGTTTTTGTGCAAATGCCAAGACTTCTTATAACGATTTTCCTTGTTATTGAAACAAAAGAAACAACTTTTGTAAAAAAAAATATTGGATTTTAGCTCAGATTAGTATGTTAATCCACCTACAGAGAGATAATATTTTTCAAAATGTAATCAATAGATGTTGCGAATACGACGTACAATTAGTTACGTTTCCAACTACAATGGTATCCAAATCAATTGAGCTGACGATAAGATATCAAGCTTTCAAAGATTGCCTTTGCACCAAATTTGAGTACAAATCGCTCTGGTTATATTTTACAGTAATTGCCAAAAATATAATATGCTTTTTCTACGCCTAAAACAAAAAGAAAATATTTCTCTTCTCTAAAGCTGGTAGAAAAAACCCGAAAAAAATTTACAATAGAGCTTAAAACTGACTCAATATTAATATTTCATAATTTTGATGCCATACTTGTCAATTGCAACTTTAATCAAGCATAATTTTGAATTTTGACAAAATTGTATTAACCTTGAATAAAAACATGGCTAGTACGTAGAAAATAATTATTGCAAAAAAGTGACAAATTGTCACATGTATCTTTCAAGTACTCTAGGAACATGATAGGATAGAGTAGCTTTTGGCACTTAAGTAAAATGAAAGGTTATTTTGTAACTATCAACTTGTAATAACTAAGCATCTGCTAAATAGAAGTTTATGAAATTTTAGGTCAATAAGTGATTTAACACACTTATCTCAGCTACTTTTAAACATGCGTATTTCACTAAAGTTGTTCCTTTTGTCCCTTTGACAACGAAAAGTTATCTTAATGTCTTGGCATTTGAGCAAACACTTAACCAGAAAATATAACCACCGTGGACAGGAAAAAGATTCCCCTCCAATTCTTTAAGATTAGTGAGAAAATCCGAACTTAAGACTACTACAAGGTACTGACGTGTGGCGAGCACCTGATTGCTCCACTTGAGCACTCCCTCATTCGGTCTTAGAAACTGGCATCGTACACAACCTCACTGGTGACCCCTGTGTTTGAACACTACCAAAATGGCGACCGACAAGTTGGATTCGACAAATATTACATCGTCTGTTTCGGTCAAACTACCCCCATTCTGGAGCCATGAACCAGAGCAATGGTTCCTTCTTTCTGAGGCACAATTTCTCCTTCGGAACATCAATATATATTGTACCAAGATCGACCATATGGTGGCGGCCTTAGGCCTTGATGTCATTTCCAGAATCCCAAGCTCGGTTCTTCTGCCTCAACCATCAGACCCAGTTCCATATGTTACCCATAAGTCTGATCAGTTCAATATATTTAACCAGCGCAGAGGATCTCGACATTCTAGGACCTAATCCCGGATAGCCTTCCCATCACAGAATTGCACGCTCAATCAAAGTCTCTTTTGGAAGGTATAAGTGACATCCGTGAATATCTCATCAATATAAAGCTCCTGCAGTCCTTCCCTGACCATGCCCGATCCACCTTTGCCACCAACCTCGACGAGCCTTTGGATAACTTTTTCGAGTTGGCGTTGAATTTGTCCTCCTCGTCGTCGCGTTCAGCACCAATTGTTTCAACCGCCTCCAAGCTAACAACGCCCTATCAATGCCGCTTGCATTTCCGTTTCGGTAAGAAACCACACCGCTGTCTTGACCCTGGCAAGTGTCAGGGATCAACAGTTAAAATTTCGGAAAGACGAGCAAAAAAATAAATTTCGGCTGTCGTCCATTAATGTCGGCAGCCTCATCCTTCGTTGACTCGTTCATCTTCCTTCAAATACTTCCCAATGTTCCCTTTTTTCCTCGCTGATTCCATACCCCGTCGTCGATTTCTGGTCGATTCTGGTGCAGCAAAGTCGCTTCTTCCTTGTCCCCTCGTTGCTTCTCGTGACGGAGGTAACCCCATTTGGCCGGCAATCTTGTCAATGCTAATGGGTCTCCCATAACCACGTATGGCATCACTAGACGACGAATTAAGATCGACTTGGGAGCAATTTACGAGTGGGCTTTTATTATTGCCGATTTTTTACATGCCAATTTTAGGTGCGGATTTCTTGAGATCAAATGACCTTCTAGGGGACGTGCAGAATAAACGATTAATAGAAGCGGGCTATTTCACTTCAACTCCTTTCTCTTTGCCTGCAATTCATAATGACTAGGGGGGGTAAAAACATTGCACTAAAAACGACCAAATATTTAAATTGTAGCTAATTGAAAAAGCTGGAAATATTTATTATTGAAATGCATAACCACACAAGTAGGACTTCGCATTTCTGGTTTTGGAAATGCAAATTTGCCTTTGAGTTTGGTCTGATAGTACTTTTTGCTTCATTTGCGTTCTCAAGTTCTCGAGATGGAGAGCAAAATATCACTCCAGTGTGACTAGATTGTTAGCTTCCTCAGGATGAGATTGATTTGACTTAAGAAGAAGCTAGTGAATCAAGCTTGCTAAAAGGATTCGCACCAATCAATCAATGTTCAACTTTTCCTCTTGTTTGAGGTTCACTTCGAGTTGTTTCCAGGAATTCTCCTACGTTCTTAAACAAATAATAAATATATATATTTCTCTTTGTTCAATAATGGTCCTAATTCCTGAGGCACATTCTGAAATTTCTGAAAAATCTGTGAAACTCTAAAGGCTAAATTCTATGTTGTTGCCTAACCTACAACGGGTTTCATTATAAAGCACCCAGTTAATAATAGGGCAGCTATCAACCTACCATAGTAGAAAATTCCACTGAATCACAGTTACTCTTGTAATAACTACCAATTGAAGTGACCAAGTGAGTGAATCAATTTCATCTCGTCGACCGACCACAATCCATATCTAACATGATTAACCTGTTATCCAGCTTGATTGAAACCAACGTTTTCGTCCTCAACGTCCTCTCACAATGTACCCCATTTCATTCCAACACCAGGTCAACCTTGCTTTTCTCGCCCAAGATGAAATATGATATTTCCAAAGCTGAACTCGAAGAGCTCCTTGAGCTCAACATTATTCAGCCTTCTTCCTCGCCTTATTCTTCACCCCTTCACATGGTTCCTAAGAGCAATGGTTCGTGGAGACCGTGTGGCGATTACCGGCAACTAAATGCTCAGACAACTCCGGATCGATACCCCTTACCTCACATACATGAACTCTTTGAACATTTGGCTGGTTCAACGGCTCTTTCCAAGATCGACCTGATTAAAGTATTCCACCAAATCCTAGTGGCAAATGAAGATCGAGAGAAAACTGTTATTGTCGGGTTGCAAAATTCGGCACAAACATTCCAGCCCTTTATTGAGGAAGTTACCCGTGGCCTAAAAGGCGTGTTTGCCTATATAGACGACATCCTTGTTGCGTCATCTTAACCTACTGAACATGAGACACATCTACGTGAACTTTTTCGTCGTCTCAATGGATATAATCTCGTCATAAGCAAGGAGAAGCATGTGTTTGTTTAATTCCTTGGTCATAACATTTCAAAGGCCGGGTTTGAATTGCTCCCTGACCGTGTCCAAGCTATTCTGAAATATCCTGCTCCCTCAGATGCGCAAGAACTTTAGAAGCTCCTTGAACTAATGAATCATTATGATAGATTTATTCCAAGGGGCTCTTTGCTTGCTTCTCCCTTCAAAGACTTGGTTACACCCAAAGCTATTTTTTTGTGGAATAGTGTTCACCAAGAAGCCTTCGAAAATCTCCGATGTCCATTACTTGTGATGCTTCTGATCATGGACTGGGAGCAATAAACAACGGACAAATGGGAGCCTTTAGCGTTCCTTTCCAGAGTGTTACCAAAAACGGAATCAAATTACAGTACCTTTGATCGAGACTTTTTGGCCATTAAGGATGCTTATTCTCCACTTCCGTCATTTTGTCGAAGGTTAATATTTCACGGTATTCACCGATCATCAACCAATAACTTCAGCCATTCACTCTAGAGGTCTTGTCTGGACCTCTCGCCAATCTCGTCATTTCTCCCTCGTCTCCGAATATACGATCGACATTCGACACGTCAATGGAAAGGACCATTATGTTGCAGATGCCCTTTCTCGTATTCACTCAACTGGAGGAGCGATTTTTGATTCGAACATCTTACAATTTTGCCGTAGCTTAAGACAACTTATTTCGGGAGGCAACAATGTATGGACTCAGGATCGACCACCAAGCCACACTGCCAGGAAAAATGAAGAGTTATGTCTCTCCAACATGGCCAACTTTTGGCCTGCCCACATGTGGCCCTCCTGAAGGCCAGACATCAACCCATTGGGTTATGCCATTTTGGGCGTTTTAGAGGCGCCTCTCATCCAAATTTGGATGCTCTGAGGGCCTCCATCAAGCAACAGGGGGACAATCTGTCACCTACCTTCATTTCCAATAGCTGCAAGGCTTTTAGGCGGCGTGTTGAGGTCGTGATTGCAGCAGAAGGGACCACATTGAAAAACAAAAGCCGTTGGCCAATCTTCTTTACATGTTCTTTAGGGTATTTTTCGACTGGGCTCGTATTTTTTCTCTACGAAGTTTTAAATGGTCATGTGTAAAGATTGAAAAAAATCACTTCCCAACTCTGAGTACTCCAAAGTTGAACAAGGAATGAAAACTAAGCATTAAAATGCAACAAATTTTGATCAAATATGTCAAGGTTTTCTATCAAAAGCTATATGATAGCTGTTATATCAAAATGCTTGAGAAAAAAACGTACGAAATAAAAGGAGTTCGCACAATTGTAGGGAGGGGAAGAAACTTTAAGTGCTTACAACAAAGAGCGTTTCTGTCCCCCTAACAGGCCACTCCTTTCTTCCAAATTTTAACATCCTATCAACAGATCTTCAATCGAGAATCCCAGATATGACATTTTGTGTTTTAAACCGCACGTTTAAATTTGCAGTCACAAGAGTTTAATAAAAATTCTTAGTCAGGTCAGACCTTGAACTTACTGCAAATTGATTCGTCGTTGTTTGCTGCTCCTATGACCCCAGCAATGGCAGCAAAGCCGAAAAATCGACCACAAATCCGCTCGTGAGCAATAGCACCCACAGTGCCCACCTCAAAATTGTTAGGAGAAGCAGCATCTCGTTCGGCACCGGGAATCTGGAGCAGAGTCAAGACCATATCTGAACCAATTTAGAGTAGCCTTGTGAATTGTGCCGACTTACTTGAAGGTAGTCGTTGCTACAACCCAGGTCTTGGCTTCCGGTCAGCGCTGCAGCAGGGGGAATGGAGAGTCCAAACGAACCTTGGTCCATGGTGGCTGCGCCGCCGGGAATAGCTGTTCCAAAACAAATCCCACACTTGCCCAGTTCTTGGCGAAAGCAAATTGTGTAGCATTGGTTGGACAAGTGCGTCGCTGGAAAATAAGGATGAGGAATCAAGACGTTGGAAGACCTTGAGAGGGCAAAAGTTAGTAAGGTAGATGATTTAATTGAGGGAAAATGAAGGTGTGAGAATGAATGCCCCCGAGTGAGTAAGATAAACATTCAGTTTTTATTGCAAGCCTGAAACTAATATCTCGTGGGTCGAAGACACGAAAAAGACAAGTATGTATTTGATTTTGTTCTTACTAGTGTCACCAATGGCAGATGCGGTAGTGGGGAAGTTGTAACTGGAAAGTAAACAAGCAACATTAGACATAATGAGTATTCGACCAATCAGTGGAGCCAGGTCAAATGGGAGTAAAAATAGCTTAATGGGAATACAAGCTATTTGGGCCGAGCTCAGAAACATTGTCCTCAATTCTTGGGGAAAATTGCAAGGCGCTCAGACTGTCATAGACTACAGAGACGCTCCGGATGGAAATTGAGTCCTTGGCATAGACTAGATTTTGTATAAGAAAACAAATGTTTACTTAGTCTCAGGTCAATCAAGCTACTCAATTGCTCTTCCAACCGAGCAAAATCGAATACTGAAATTACAAATACATGTTATAAGCCTCGTATGTGAAGATCTCATTAGAAAAGTACTAACTTATTGCGACCAACAGAAAAGCTAATGCCCTGAATATAGTGTACATATATGGTTGTACACCTGCATAGATAAATAACAATGGCTGTTGTGAGGGCTGGCAACGGTGGCTGGATGAGCGGGTCACTCGTTTAGGAGTGTGGTGCAATGAGAGAGAAAGGCACAGAGATAGAGACAGAGGGCAATAGAAAAAGTGAGAGCATAACTTGTTAGATGTACATATTTTTATAAAATGCATGTATACAACATCCCACATTTAAAAAATAGTGTTCGCTTGTTTCGAAATATACATTTCTTTTGTGCTTACCTGGCAACTGATCCGAAATTTCCAGTAAAATATTGAAGACAACCGTCTGGGCCTAATAAAAAGCAAATAAATTGAAGTAAATATTAACAAAATTCAGGGTGCGAACGAAATGATTAAAAGGCATGTTGCAACTGCTGACTGAGCGAACTCACAATGAGTCGACCAATAGACAAATGTGTCTAATTGAGTAGAATTTCATTCGGTCATTTTGAATCACTACTTACCCTAAAATACATTTATAATTTACAATTTCAGTTGGTTTCCCACCACTATAAAATACTCGAGCAAGTGGCCGTTGCAAATTAAACTGTCATGGTAACTCACCTCCATTTTCATCCCCACATTTATATTGTGTCACTAAAAGTATGAAAAAGTAACGTTAAAAGCAGGAGCTCTAATGTATCACTATTTTACCTTTAATGTCGAATTGTCGGGTGGAACCAGTTCCATCGAAATTGAAAATTGCTCTGTTACATTCATTAGATGCATCCACAATCACTGAAAAAAATACGACACCTCGCTATTAAGTCTAATTGAGATATATAAAGAGCCTTCCCTTAAACTTCTCCATTTATCTTTTTAAAAATCCTTTAGAGTCATCTCACGATCTTAAAGATTAACAAGCTTCAATATTTATCATCCCCGTCGTATTTCAGTAGCGTTGGCATCTTTTCCCATATCCACATACTATCGCCTTATTTGGGGCTCACACACAGAAATGTTTTTTTTTCGTTTTAAATCAATCCTTAATTAATTTTACCAGCAGCCAGGATAACAATGTGATATTCAAACTCTAAACTTTCAAAGAAAAAGAAAGTCAAATTTGATCCATTAAATAGCCATGATAAGATGCTTCCTCCATCCGCAATAACTATCTATCTTTCTACCATAATCTTACAATTATTAGCTTTCACGGTGCTGAATATAGCGAAGCAAACTTGTTTGCCTTGATTTTAAGTGTTTTTAGAAACTCTACGTCTTAATCTAAAGGAAACGAAAAAGCATAACCAGGCATGCCTCAATTCACAATTTCTCAACTTATTACTCACTGTGTTGCCCCGAGTTGAAGCCGCAAATAACTGGTGAAGCCGTGTTTCCTGGGGAGCTAACACTGAAAGTGTCGGTGAGACAATCTCCAACAACTGGACCTACGAGTACAACATGATTTTGAATAAGAAGAACAATATTGATTAATGAAGGTCAATTACCATTAGTTTCATCGGCACCAACAACCGTAGTTCCAACTGTTGGCCCGGCAATCGAGAAAGTCTACGACATGAAGAGAAAAATCATGGATCAATTTTACTGCACAGCTTAATGCAGTTATGATTCAAAACTCACCGCAAAATCCAGCCGGATGCGGCAAATGTTCGAACTTGCTTTACAGATATTGAAAAAACAGGGATCGGGTGTTGGGCTCGATGTTGAGGATTGCACGAGGTAGGTGCAATTTTCAGAAACAATGGCTCCACATCCCACACTGACTATAAATGGGTTCAAAAGCCAGCATTAAAACGTTTGAATTGAAGGTGCTGATCTACATATTCGACTCTCACAAATACAGCAAACGCCAAATCCTTGCGCACAGCTCCCTCCGGAGATTCCATCTGTAAACAGGAAACAACTATTGTCATAGATACTAATAGCGGTTTTCGTATGCTTAACTTACCTTTAGATGCACATTCGTCGGCTTGGTTTTGAGAATAAGGTTTATGAATGGAGAGCTAATCAGTCTATGTTCCGCTGAGAGAAACCAGCAGATCAAGGAGTCAAAATGGCAAAGAAACAAACGGACAATTCAAGTGCTGCTCCTCAAAGAAAGTACGATCGACACGATCCTTATCCGTTTTGCAAATTTTGTGACCCCAAAAATGTGGCCTTTCAATGCCAAAAAAAATTGATGCGGGTTGATGAGCAACCTGACATAAGTGGAGATCTAATAGAATTGTGAACAATGGCAATGTGTCATCTAGTGATAAAAGGTCTAGTACAGAACCTAACATCTTGTATATTTTCGGGCTACAGCTGTCCAAATAAATTGACCTGAGATATAGCCTTTTCGACTCCCAAATAAAAGTTTCCAAGTTTGCATCACAAGTAGACCTCTGATAAAAATGTATTGGAATTCGCCAAACAAGGTGATGAAAAGGTAATGGCAAAATGGCAAAAATGCTTTTGAAAGGTTGTTCCAAAATTGCAAAATGCGGAAATATATTTGACACATTAGGACCTACATATTAGCAGCTTTTAAATGCATGGTAGTACTAAATTCTTGGTGACGTTTTCCTTCAAAAATCGTCTAAAACAAGGACTTACGTACAACACCTCTATAGCAATTACAATCAGAATCCTGTTTTATCTTGAACATGATTCTTGTCATCAAAATATTCATAAAAATGGTGTTTGTTCAAAGACGTTAACAATGCCCACCTGAATGGTACTATGAATTATAAACTCTGAAGTTGGCTAAATAGTTGTCTTTTAGACTAAACTGCAAAATGACTTTGGAAAGGAGCCGCAACTAAACATCTCGTACATAGCAGTCCGGCAATTGCAATCTCAATTTGGTATCTCAAATGTCACCTTCATTAAATAATTGGGTAAAACTTTTCTCGTTTCACAGCTCAGCTCACATTGCAAAGTATGAATGAGCTAAGCTTCACTGGGTGAAAATAAAATTCATTCAGTTTGAGTAACAGCATAAATGTGATAAATGTTACAAAGTTGTTACATTGATAGATAGACCATAAGAAAATGAACGGAGCTCTAAGGTTTTTAAACTCTCGAATTCTTTTTCAAATGAGACTGTCCCTCAAGTCGTCACAATTACGTATCTAAATTTTAGAATATATATCAGATTCGCCAACTCTAATTCACGAGTGGATCATTTACTAAATGAATTTAAAGCTAATTAAAAATCATAAGCATTTCATCGTAAGGAATTCCGAAGAACAAATTGAAAGGATTTCATATAGAGTTATGATCTCTCAAAGCTCATTCCATAAATGCATACAAAATGAATGACTCCAGGCCCTTTTTGTGAGGCCTACTTTTAAAGGGGTCTACCTCTGACATGGTGGATGAACGTTTGGATTGTACCACCATTGGTGTGAGTAGATTTTTAAACTGGGTGACGTCATTTCACTATGCCTGAGACAAGAGCTTTAAAGATTAGGCCACCAGTAATTTTTATCCTGAAGAAGACTTGCTCGTCCATTTTTGTCTTGTTTTGCACTTAGCTTTGCATGATCATAACTTCGGATCCAATCGTTCAATCGTGCGGGAAGTTAATTTTCAAAGTCAAAGCAAACCGTGGCTAGTCTCATTCAAAGAAGAAAGCAATGGATTGACACAAGTCAAAATTATTAATTCTCCCGGTCATGTTTTAGTGGCCCACGGTTTCAGATACCACAAGAGAAGAAAAGTTATTCTTGCTACATTTAAAAGCTAGCCCTAATTTTAAGATAACTGAAAAAGAAAACAAGCACTAGCCTGCTCTATTAAATGATCAAAAAGCAAGATGATAAGAAAACGACCTTTCCAATAGATGGTTGAATGTTGCGGAAAATCAATTTCCACTTCGTTATCATCCGGCGCTGCAACTTTTAATCAATTTAACATCGTAGTCCAAAGATCTTGCCAAGAGAATTTTGGGGTTCCATGTCATATAGCTGTATTAGCTCTCATTCATAATGTTCTCACAAGTGAAGCAAGTTCCGTTTCTTGATGAAGATCCAACGCATGCAATATTCTATGAAAGAAAAGACAATTTAAAACAAGCTCTTTAAAACAATGAGTAGTTTTTTCAGGACGAATGTTCTTACCGGAAATGATACGATCTGAAATGCTGAGAAAACTAAAACAAAAAGCGTACCGTACAGCAAGTAAGCAAAAACAACTCATCAACTATATTCAACATAAAAGTAGAAGTAGTCCAGGAGGCATAATGGAAATTAAGAATGTCTTAATCATATGTATTAAAAAAATTCGCTTACCTTTGCCACCTCTTGTGGAGTTCACCACTTCCGATGAACAAGTTCCAAGATCAGACGTCAAAAAGGCAAAGACAAAGACAATTGTCAGAAAGGAGCTCATGTTGAAGGTATCTGATCGAGTCCACGAATGATAAGAAACTGACTTCAGTGGCAAACCACCCCTATCCACGTGGTGTTTGAGGGCATGTGGATTAACATGTGCGTGCGCTTGGATCTCACTTGACGGTGGCCGAAAGTTATTACACAGTAACTACAGAGTTAAGCTTCAGTTATGAAGTAGAAAATATGTTTTCTTATCATGTTTTGCCTCGGTTTTGCCTCAAGTTTGTAATAAATACCCTTGCATGTCAAAGTAAGATTCCAAATGGATTGAAATAAATTTCAAAATCAATCGTTCTCTAGTTTCGCCAAAGTATACCCTAATTGTGCCTTCATATGGAAGAACATTCAACGGTGCGTTCAAGCAATGCCATCGGAAACCAAAAATACATATGGCATTGAAAGATGAAACAGTTTGCATTTTGGGCCATAAAAGGATATAAAGGAAAATCCAGTTGAATTTGCAAAGATTTGTCAACAAATTTAAAATATCAGAACTGTTAATAGGAAAGGAAATATTCGAGTTCCATAATCTCGATAATTCACTAACTAAGACGTAACCTGCAACACAGTTTAGCGCACCATGTGAAGCGTCGTTGAATTTAGCCATGATCTCAAAAAGGAATCGGACCAATTCCCAGCTAAACTAAATTGAAAATCACAGCTCGAAAAATTCGTGCAACGGACGAAATCAATAGGTCCAGGGAACCAACCGGGTTTTTTTGCGAACTTCCTTACCGCTACTGGGAGTGGAATCTCACCAGTTCAAGACGAGAAATATATTTATTTACTTAACATTTATCTATTTATATTATCTGATCGACCAAGGAATTAAAGTTGGCTGATCTAGCTAACCCTTGACATTGGGTTGATCAGGAATCTTAGTCAAAAACTTGTCAAAATCTGTCTTAAATCCTGCTACTGGATCAACACCTACGAATATTTGAGGGCAGAAAATTGAACAATGAAGGAGCCCGAGAAAGAAGAGAGTGGGACTTCATTGTTCGAACTAGCATAGATTCTGGAGGGCTTGAAGGTGCTCTCAAAACGCACATTGAGCCTCTACGGTCACTACAATTGATCCTAAAAACCCTGGTTGGGACAAAGCTCATGAATGCTTTTGAAAGCGTGCAGTATCAGATACCTTTCGTACCTTCTCTGAACACTGTACAGTCCCAACTTTTTCAACATCTCCCAATACCAGAGCTCTGGGGATAACATTCCCTGTAGGGGTTAGAAAAGACCATGAAAATCAAAAGAAAAAAAATGCGCAATAATTGACATTAAATATAGCTATCAATGTTAGTAATCCATACCTATCTATTTATCTATCTATCTATCAATATCAAAATGGTTCTTCGCCTGTGGATTTGGATCTATTGTGTATAATTCTCGTTGATAAAGGTCGAAGAAGAGAAGAGAATCGAACCGAAGACCTTTCTCATGCTTAGACACCTCACTCACCACTATCGCACCCTCCTCACTTTTCAGTATGTCATTGACGGCGAGCTTTGAACCCATATCAACTCGAGAGAGGGATTTTGCGTCCATTGTTTTCTCTACCCTTCATAGTCACAGCTTCTCTAATTCCTTATATTTTCCAGTATTTCATGTTGGTATATTTTTCGAGTGTATTTCGAAACTGGTACCACTGGAGACGCTGGCACGCTGTCCATTGCCACAGGAACTTGAGCCGGGAGTCGATCTTTTGACATCAAAGCCACATATTACACCTGTGACAATTTGGCCAAGTATGATTTTTTACATTTCATTTAAATACGAACGAAACTCTAAAATTAGTCTCGTTGAGTTTGCTTGATGAATACTTTTAAAACATCTCTACTAATTGTTTTGGTCCTTTCTTATAGAATTTTGCACGTGCTGTTGTGGGATTTGCTGAGCATATAAATCAAGGCAACTGTGTCAAGAGACGGATGAACAAGTGATCAAAGTTGCCAAACAGTGAGGAAAGCCTTTCAGTTGGGTAGAGCCCACTTTCATTTGGTAATTAAGTGAAAGGGATTGGTGCAAATCAAGAACGATGAAGTTATTTCCATGGGTTCAAACCTTGCAGCTTGTACCGTAAGAAATTTAACTAATCAAACAAATTAGATCTCGTCACTTGCACAATGCATATCATTTTGCAAACGTGTTATAACCCAGACGCATAGGTTCGGTCAGAGCTCGGCGACCATTGGATTAACATAGAATATGGTCAGAAGGATTTGATTCATGGTATTGTGAGATGATCTGCGGCTGAAAGGAGTATTAGCAGGTTGCTGTGGTTTAGGTAGCACTGCTGCGGTTATCAAGAAGACAAAACCACTCAATTGGTGGTAGAATCATTGGAAAGAGACCTGAGTTGTCACACAATGCTCAATTGGTCTCGAATGGCTTATCTCTCACCGCAAAATCAGATTACATTCAAAATTTAAATTTTGTTGTTCTACTGTAAGTGTGAGATCGAGCCAAAATTAGTTGATTCGAGACAGGTGGAAGATAGTAAAAACAGAGGTTCAACCAAACAATACGGTGTCTTGTTTTTGCTTATCAAATAACGTCAGCCACAATCATGATATTTGATGAGGCATCCCCAATACCTGAAAACCTCAAATTTCGATACAAAATCTAATAGCCTTTCATTTCTTGCGACACTGGGTGAATAGAGGGATGAATCCACAGTATTCACCACTTTTATGACTCACAATATCCAAATGTTATTATGCCCACTTTTCAGAAGAAGTCGGTCTCGATCAAATCTAGTTGTAATTAGCATGGAAAGAGGGTAAGAAAATATTGATTGATTGCATGGCAAGATCGGTGAAAGCCAGTAATTTGTATTTCAAGTCAGACATGCTTGAATAGGCAACCTATTGTCATGAATCCCAAGTGTTCAGCATATCAACCAAATTTGATTGCCACGCCATCAAAATTGATCATTGGCTTTGGAAGAGACATCAATGTGCGTGAGATTGATTCTCATTTGTCCTGTGTGAAAATGCTGATGTCAATAAAATGACGTTCTTACTGGTTTTCCCGAGCGTAAGTGTATGATGCTCGTACTATGTTTATATTTCGCTTTGCTGGCACAAGTCCATTATGAAAACACAAGAGTCCTCTTGTTTGTAACTGATTCGAAAATTGAAACAATCACCTATCACCCATGGCTCTCTTTTCCACCGGCAACGTCTTTTCAAAACATCAATGCCACCCCTGATATGGAAAGTTTATTTTGTGATTCGTGTAGCAGAATTCTTAAACGATCTTAGCTCTATGCCTTTTTCAGACCGACTTATCGCTTATGCATGTTATAGTGAAGGTCCCCACGATCAATCAAACATGTTTGACATGTGATGTTTTTTTGCCACAACAACCACCATATTTCAGTCGGTTTCGAGGGATTGGCATGAAACTTGAAGTGTTTATTGGGGGAAGGGCAAGATATACGATACGTTTGTAAAAGTTCAAGTTTGCAGCAAGAAATTTAGGTGGGAGAAGACAATAATCGTTAACGATAAAAAACAAAGTCACGTAATGAGGAATTTGTTATTGCTTCCAACATGTTTGAAATGAAGGTTTAAAACTCAGAACGACATGCCAAATGCACACATGTAGTGCTACAAGGAAGAGTAGACTTTGGACAATTTATTGATGTTCCCACGTCGAGCTTTACCGAGAGCTTCATACGACTCGTGTTTATGTGATCTTGTCATAAATTAAAACCAAAATAAATAAGAGTTTTCATGAAATTCCATTACGAAACAAAGAATTAAGGATGGATCCAAAAGATTGCTCACAACTGAACTGAAATGCCGTTTTTTAATACTTTTGTTATTGGCTACAATTTCTCCCACCAAAGTCAACCAATTTTGAATGGGGGCATAAGTCACACTCCCCAGTAAAAATTGGCCGATCACTCTCACTTTGCCATCCGCTAGTGACATAGTTGATGTTAATTCGGGTGTTCCACAGGGCTCCATTTTAGGTCCTCTCCTTTTCATCATCTTTATTGTTCTGCTTCAAAACCTCAATCACGCCTTTTAAGATGACTAGGGCCCCAAAATAATTTTAAACCTCCTAAAGCCAATGAATGGAAAATTTGTACCCTCATGTCTAATTTCATGTTATTAAAATGATCCCTATGTCAGCGCTGGTAACTCAACAAGTCAAAATCATTTCTAAAATGTTTCTTCTAACAATTGATAAGGCGTTTCATTCATGATGGGAAGCAAATATTAAGGTTGAAGGGTCGTAAAGAGACATATTAGGTCCATCATTTTAATTGCTAAACTTAAAGATCTTCGTAGTGCAGTATCTCATTTATGCTGATGATTAAAAAAGTCGATTAAAATTGGCAAAATAGAGGCCAATAAAATTTGGGAAATTTAGAGTAATAGCTGGAAAAATAGTCGATAAAATATTTCGGAAAACAATTACTTGAAGAAATATTTACAGAGTTTGAGGTACAAGCAGCTGAATTACCAATTTCAAACCTCTGGACATTAAACAAGCTACAACGGGCCTAAAAGGTAGCTAAGTTGGAAATTGGTTTTCTAAAACTTCCCGAAATCGAAGGGTCTTCCCCTCAATTTGGTCAAACCACATTTTTCTTGAATTTACTTTACTTCTCATGGCCAATTCAGGGATGGCTTGAAAGTAATTTCCAGCCGCGAGTGACTGGAAAGTAGAATTTCACCAACCATATATCTACCAGACAACCGTCAGAATCCGGTTGTCTGGTAGAGGTCCTGGACCAAATCTTCTCTAACGTTGTTGCGAGTAACATGGCACTGAACGGAATTAAATTTCCGCTCAATGACATTTGGGTCAACTCCTTTACATACTCCACTCGTAGATAATGGAGTTAAAGGTATTGAGCAGGTCTCATCTATGAAAGATTTAGGTGTAGTCCTCCAAGGTAATGGAAAGTTCGATGAGCACATCCAATTGAAGGTGGGTAAAGCTTTTCAAATGTGTGGCTGGATATGTCGCACATTTAAGTGCAGTGAAAGTATCACGACGTTAACTCTGTACAAGTCGATTGTTCAGCCCCATCTTGAATATGCCTCGCCCATTTGGGCTCCAATTAGTTCAGCCGGTTTGCAAAAACTCGAGCAGGTCCAAAAATGTTCTACTGGGAACAATGAGGATATTAGAGAGCTCTGGTATTGGGAGATGATGAAAAGGTTGGGACTGTACAGTGTTCAGAGAAGGTACGAAAGGTATCTGATACTGCACGTTTTCAAAAGCATTCATGAGCTTTGTCCCAACCCAGGATTTAGCGTCAATTCTAGTGACCGAAGAGGCTTAACGTGCGTATTGAGAGCACCTTTAAGCCCTCGAGAATCTACGCTAGTTAAAACAATTAAGCCCCCATCTCTTCCTTCTCGGGCTCCTTCATTGTTCAATTTCTGCGTTGAAATATTCGTAAGGCGTACGTAGGCGTTGATACAGTAGCAGGATTCAAGTGAGACTTGGACAAGTTTTTGACCAGAATTCCCTATCAACTTTATATTCAAGGGTGTGACAGATCAGCCAGCTTTAATTCCTTGGCCGATCAAAAAATATAAATTAAATGTTAAGTCAAATGAGTAAATTTCTCGTCTTGAACTGCTGGGTTTGCACTCCCAGTAGCGTTAAAGAAGTCCGAAAAGGAAGAAGCAAAAAAAGAACGCGAATCCGAAACTTGTTGGTCAATCCGATTCGAATTCGAATCCGAATCCCAATCTGAATCTGATCGGATCCGAAAAGTCGGATTCTGTGTTCAGCTCAAGTCTAGACCACATGGACTTTCTTTAAAAGTTTTATCTATAAACTTGATGCAATGAAAGTAATGGCCTTTCAATTAATAAACTGTTCGTTCCACGAGCTGTGCAGAAACACCAGTGCGGTTGTTTGGACACTCTTAGAATCAGGAAAAAATCTGATGTCGTGCTTACAATTAAAAAAACAATTCAATGAAACTACTAGTGATGCTACTTAATCGTGGAGAAATGAAGGGCAATGTGATTTTCGGTCCGTTTTCAATGCATTTTTGACTCATGCTACCTTGAACTATGCAATTTATACCTATTAAATGTTTCCAGCGCCGAGAAAATACAATTGATATTTTGGTCCAATTATTGGTTTTTTTGTGACTAATCACAATAACTCTGAGACTCCAAAACGCCATAAGATAAAAATAGTTCAGAATAATTATCTATGCTCCATTTTTGTCAATTTGCACCTATTAAGGCTGAGATTTCAGGAGCACGGTTCAACACCAACAATGAATTTTGAGGCGCTTGAAATTCTCATACCTAAGTAATTAAAGCTGGAGGTATACAATAAATGAGTCAGGTTGATAAGCCCAAAAAATACCCGCTCTTAACTTTTTCAACTCCTTAAAAGGTGTTATAAGGTAGTAAAATAGTTGGGAAACAATGCATACCAGCTTCAACAATTCTAAATAGGGTTCTTATTTGACGACTTAACTAATAATGGTAGAAAACGGTGGAAAAAAGTTTGTCAGGCTTTCTAATCATATTCGAACAGTTGAAAAATCTTAAATTCACATGCAATGCTTTGAGATTTGTCGGAAACTAATCTAAACTGAAAGGATGGTGGTAAATTCATTGAAAGATATTCAGTTTCCTTGACGAACGCATGCCTGACAGCAAGAAAACAATCTCACTATGACTGTCATTGATAATGGAATGTGATCGGTGTTTGACGAGCTGAAAGGCCAACTACTGTTGCATTACGAAGATCCTCAACCTTAGAACCGGTGACGCTCACTCGTCGATTTCAAATTCATGTTACAGTAATGCAACACCGGTTGTCAATCAGTTGGGAATTGGTTCTCTAATAGCATACATCTCTTATTCTTATCTCAACCATCATGGGTAAGACAGACAAACATCCAAGATAATTAAGCTTTCTTTGTATCTAGAATTCGAGAGCTCTTCTAACTGTAGATGAACATGCATGAAAATGCATGTTAATCTCAAGATTGGTGTTATTTCCAAGAAGTTAAGATTTCTGACGGGATCAAATAAATAACTTCAGGGGGTTGCGATAAAGGTTACCAATTTATATTTTCAATGGTAAATGATATCAGTGGTGGCATGTCGGAAAACCATTAGTTAGCTTTAAAATGTAACCCAGATTTTTTTACGTCAAGACAGGGTTTTCTTTTTGCTTTAACGGGCCTAGGGAATACCAAACATTATAATGATTTTATGCATTGCACAGCTAACACTGGGTCAAAAAATAAATTTTCGGGAAACGGCTTTTTCCATTGCCGATTTTGTAAAATAGGACGAAAAACAACTGGCTTTGCCTAGCAAACAATGTTTGGAACAACATACCATTGTACATTGTTTCAGTTTATAATTTGAGCAATCATAATCTTATGTTTAGATGATATTGGCAATATGAATCTTTAAAGTGACAAAACCTTATTTACAACTTTTCCCGAAAAAATGAATCCTGTGATTCCTTTTGCAATGAGGCGAGATAGTAAGTTATTGGAACTGTGTGTTTCTATTATTCGTCATTTTATCGTCATATTGTACTATTTTTATGATATTTACTTTGATTCTGAATGTATTTTTAGACTTTGCAATTCAAACGCTCAACAATATTTATCAAATAAATTGAATTTGTGAAAGGCAAGATAGATGTGCATCTCTTTTATTTACAATATCAAAAAAACTCTCTCAAGCCACTTTTTTACTTGATTTCTTGGCTCCCTGACTATCTGAGAACTTTCATTCTTCTTTCATCCAGGCTAACCCTAAACTTAAAAAAGCCAAAACATACCCTTTAGTGTATATCAATAACATTATCTCTCATAACTTGCAGAATTTTTGACCCGTATTTGGCTCATCAGTACCTTGCTATTTGTTGGAGGTGTGGCGTCACAAATCGAAGACAACAACACGAGACAAACTCGCCAGAAAAGTACGGTATCAATCGAAAAGATTCAATTTTGTGACTCTATCACAAGTTCATAAACTACTTTTTTATGGCCAATATGCACAGCTACAGTCTATTTCTTATTCAACTATCTTAGGGCTCTTCAGCATCTTCAACATAGTCACGTTTAAGGTAATAACTCAGACTGACTTTTAAAGACTGATTCCTTAGTGTGTTCTTTGGACACTTCCATGTCTTTTAGAATGATCCTTGCACCACAACTGGAACAGAAAACCTTGGTGGGACATGTTTGACTTCATCTGACTGCACTGCCCAAAGTGGATCAGCCTCCGGGAGTTGTGCCGCGGGTAATTGTCAGTTCAACGAAAAAGTTTGTTATTGCTGAGTCAATTTTGGTTTCATTTTAGGATTTGGTGTGTGTTGTCTTTTCACTTTGAGTGGTGCGTGTGGATCTTCACAGACTGTCGATCAGGTAAATAGTGTTGAAGGGTTCAATCAACATTCGTCAAAGCTCATGAACTTCTACCCTCATTTCAGAACTGTACATACATTCGGGTAAGAATTTACGTTTAGTTGAAGCTCATTTGTGAGTGAAGCCAATGTTTTTGCAAATCAAGATACCAACCATTACTTTTTAGAACGATGGATATCCTTCGGCTGACATGACCGTCAGTCAGACTTGTACTTACAATTTCAATCGGATTTGTGACAGTAAGATAACTTACTAAGTGAAACATTGCTTTATTTTCAAATGAAAAATTCCGAATATCTGTCTTTTCTTTAGATTTGTGTCAGATCAGGTGAGTATAATTTGCAGTATGGTTAAAGGAGTGAAATGAAGTGCTCAATCTTTTGGCCCTGGAGTGAGTCAGAAATTGGCAATGATGAGCACGACTTTTCGTCTTCAACACACGTGACCGTGTAGAAATTGTACTGTTATAACATTTTCTGATTTCGATTCATTTTTCAGGTTGGATTTCCGAACATTGTCTACTTCAAGTAGTGCGACTGGTCAGTAACGCTTTGAAAACTTGATTAATAGTGAACAGATGGGTTAAGGATTGGACTTTGCAAATTCTTTATCCAACCAATCTTAAGCACAAGTGCTTACCTTTAAGTGTTTCAGTTTCTATGGCCCAAAGATGATGTATTCAAGTCGTTAGCTAATGCAATGCCTGACTTAAAATTGATGCGTTCTCACAACTTGGCTCATTGATCTTCGTTTACAAATAAGGGACTGGACGTTGTAAACTTATTTACTTTGAGCACTCTTGATTTGGGAAAGTATCTACGAGTATTAACATAAGAAGTATTAACATAATAAGTATTAACATAAGAAGTATTAACATAAGAAACTGATTGCGTAGAAAATCAAATGCTAAGTTGAGTGGCGTGGACCACTTATGACCAAAAAATCAAAATTCTTACGCCCATGCTTAGCCTCTCTGTCCACTTTACCAATGGTCTTGAGTGTATTTTGCTGCGATGATTGGAAAATAGAGCTTTTTTAATGTTACAAGAACTATTTATGTTATTATTTCAGGATCTTGTGGGACAGCAGGAGATGCCGTAACAGTTTCGAGTCCGTTCTCATCCGCGGTCAGTGCATTTCCCCCTACGGTGTGCGGAATATTGTCGGGACAACATAGTAAGCTGATTTAAGAGAACCGATCCCGCTTTAGGGTCAGGGACAATCTCACCAAACCTTCAGAAATACCCCAGGACTAGGATAGTTTTATGCAAAATGACAAATTTAGCGCATTCACTTTGTTGGGATTTAAAAGAAGGGAACGACCCGATCACTGACCACTATCGTACCCTCCTCACTTTTCAGTATGTCATTGACGGCGAGCTTTGAACCCATATCAACTCGAGTGAGGGATTTTGCGTCCATTGTTTTCTCTACCCTTTAAAGTCCCAGCTTCTCTAATTCCTTATATTTTCCAGTATTTCATGTTGGTATAATTTTTCTAGTGTATTTCGAAACTGGTACCACTGGAGACGCTGGCACGCTGTCCATTGCCACAGGAACTGGAGCCGGGAGTCGATCTTTTGACATCAAAGCCACATATTACACCTGTGACAATTTGGCCAAGTATGACTTTTTACACTTCATTTAAATACGAACGCAACTCTAAAGTTAGTCTTGTTGAGTTTGCTTAATGAATACTTTGAAAAAGTTTACTAAGTGCTTTAGACCATTTTTTGGAGTATTTTGAACTTGATTTTATGGCTTCAAAACCTATTAATGATTGAATTAGGGGCAGTGCAATGTGACAGGTGAGTTCTAACTCAATATTCTGCTGAGAATGTAAATCCAGGCAATTTGTCAATAAAGGGATATACAGATGATTAAAGGTGCCAAACAGTCAGGTTTATGATATTCGTTACCCCGCTTCAAAAGCTTGATATTACTGCCAGTCTCTCTTCTTATCCTGACGATACAAAGTTAGCTTCTGGTAGGAATGGCAAAGATTCCACTAGCCTTGCAAAGGACCTAGAAATGATCTCTTCTTGGGTTACTAAGAGTAATAGGGCCCTGAACGGAATGAAATTCCGCTCAATAACCTTCGGGTCAACTTCTTTAAATACTCCACTCGTAGATAATGGAGTTAAAGATATTGAGCAGGTCTCTTCTATGAAAAATTTAGGTGTGGTCCTCCAAAATAATGGAAAGTTCACTGAGCATATCCAGTTGAAGGTGGGTAAAGCTTTTCAAATGTGTGGTTGGATATATGGCACGTTTAAGTCCAGATAGCATCACGATGCTAACTCTTTACAAGTCGATTGTCCAGCAACATCTTGAATATGCTTCACCCATTTGGGCTCCACTGAGTTCAGCAGGTTTGCAAAAGGTCGAGCAAGTCCAAAGATGCTTCACTAGGAACATCACAGGATTGAGAGAGCTCTCATATTGGGAGAGGCTAAACAAGTTGGGGCTGTACATTGTTCAGAGAAGGTACGAAAGGTACCAGATACTGTACGTCTTCAAAAGTATCCATGAGCTTTGTCCCAAGCCCAGGATTTAGGGTCAATTTTAGTGACCGCAGAGGCTTAATGTGCGCTTTGAGAGCACCTTCAAGCCCTCGAGAATCCTGGCTAGTTCAAACAATGAAGTCCACATCTCTTCCTTCTCGAGCTCTTTCATGGTTTAATTTGCTTCCCTCTAATATTCGTAGTGAATAAGTAGGCCTCATTGATCCGGTTGCATCTTTCAAGTCAGACTACATTCAAGAACTGGCTCGGTCTGCCAACTCAAATTCGTTGGTGGACCAAATATCATATAAAGATTGCAAGTTAATAAATAGACGAATTATAAACTTTCAGATTGATAGTACTGCACGGTGTTCAAAAAGCCCTATCAAGTTTCCAAAGAAATTCCCCAACACAAATTGGCATTTTTCTACTCCAAAAAGTCATAGGGAACAACTTCAAGGATTTAGACTTTATTGTTTGATGGAATTCTAGTCCACATAAAAAACTTACATACCTAAAAACATTGTAAAACCTAAAATTTTCAAAAACCTACCCAATGTAAATTAGGAGCACACTCATTTGGATGATAACTGGGCAAGACTAACGAAGTTACAAGTAACGGTAATTCGTTCCTTTTTCGAAAAAAAAACTGTAATCCCATCACATTTTGAAATAGTGCAATTATACATGTAACGACCCAAAAAGCCAAAAATTACAAGTTACTTTTTTCACGCTCCTCAGTTATCTTCCCACATCGGAGTTTGAACTCTCCACACCCTGGGAGAGTTTTTTTTGCCTTGGTCACGTTGCCTCCCAGACCGCTCGGCCACACCAGCTCTAAGTGACATTTGAATTTTCGTTTTTCAATTGTTAACTGAGGAAACATGAAGGTTTTAGGCAATCCATAGAGTACTTGATAGTTAAGAACTCTATGGGTAATCTTAGCATAATTTTAAGGTTTTTTTTTTACTTTTTAGTATATCATAAAGAAAGAAGCACAAAACTGAAATTTGTGCTCGCTTTTAACAAAAATGAACGTGTTTGTGGTTTCAAATCTTGTTCTATTTGCACTCCTTTATCGTTTACATCTCCTCACTTAAATTTCGTTGAACTAAAAGACCTGACTCAGAGCGAATCATCTTCCTTTGGTTTGAGTATGTTGCTCCAAATTTCTCAACTCTTCTCATATCCATCCATGGCTTTAAGCACAGGGTTCTAAAAGGGAAGTTTTCTAGGCTCGAGAATTTCTAACATTGTTTGTCCCTGGTGTCTTTTTTGTGTCACAGTTGCAAATGTTCAAAAAATATTCGTTGAGTCCAAGAAAAGATCTTTGTTCTAAAAGAGAAATATTTATAAAATATGTACTCCCAAAGAAGGTGGTAGATGTAATACTAATCCTCGGCAAATACTTTAATAGTCGCAACATATTTGGAAAATACTTCAAATATTTAATCAATATAAATAAAAGTCAAGTAAAATAAATAATCTTCTCGTCTTGAACTGCTGGGATTCCAATCCCGGTAGCGGTAAGGAAGTCCGCACAAAAAAAAATACTGTCTAAGATTATCTTTTTTGAAACGTTATAGAAAACAGTTTCAAATGATAGCGAAAAAATAAAACCGAAGTAAAACAAATCAGTTTTCTTACGTTTGATTTTTCAAAACAGCAACGTAGCCTAATTTATGATACCTTTACTTTGTCTTGCTTCGAAATCCCTACCTTGAGCATATTTATTTTGCCTTTTTGAATATGCCTGTGGCCTCCGAAGTCTTAGATTTTAAAAAGGCATGAGTCATGCTTTCCCGATAAGATTATGGAGCCCAGGACATTAGCATCATTTAATTGAAGAAAATTACAACGATGATTCAATCAATTTGCGGCTCAATGACTGTTATCATTTTCAATCACATTTTTCAGAGCTCCAGCAGGATGCACTCAATATTTCACGGGAGAAAGTGGATCTTTTAAGTCGTATAACCATGCCGGAGGCCAGCTTTTGGAAAACCAGAATTACAATCATTGCTTCAGGCAAGAACTTGGTAAGGGATCATGTTCGTATATATCCATGAATATAAAAAATATGATGACACCGAAATTTGCCGGCTTAGTGTATCAAACGAGCGTCCGCTTTCCATTGTCTTACCCTTCATTCGATTCCTGGCTAGCCGAGTCCAAGCAATTACAATAGGGGTTGTTGTTTCAACAGATTAAGTGGGCGAATTTGCGATCATTGCCATGGGTGTTTTTTTTTGTTGGTTTTGGCACACAGGGCGAGCCAATTCATTCCAAAATGAGAAATCTACAGGGTTTTCATCTGGGCTTGATGGAGGTCCCATGATGATACTGCTAAAGAAAAATGACTTGATTTAGTTCCATTTAATCCGGTTTGAACATGAATCACATTCCGATCAAAATTTAGTTCAAAATCCGGATTAAATCATGTTAAAATAGGCCCCTTCAGAAGTGAAATTAGTCTTCTTTTATTCGAGTATGCCGCACACTGGCGCCTGGGGTCAAAACCGGGGCCAATATATCTGTCTTCAATTTTTCTTCTCTATAGGACATTATATTTTTCGAACAACAGCAAGTAACCTTTTCTTGAAAATGAAATAATCATTTTTCATTATCTGACAACAAACACTTTTTTTTAAACCTTGTGAGCGTAGTTGAAACCAACTTAACGAACATTCACATGGAAACCGATTCCGGAGATGTGATATTTGTCAAGTTTAAACGCAGCAATTGGAAAGGATGTTTCACTGTATTTATCAATAATATTATCATAAATAATTATTGCTCATCTTATTGTTGGCAACATTGGGCTCAATGCTGACTCAGTAGATACAAGTCAAAATCAAGTACTCTACATTTTAGTGTTTCAATGGCAGATGTCTAATACTATGACTAATGGAAAGATGTTTTTAATTGATATTCCTCTGACCACGCTGAATAGAAATCAATATCAATTTAGCTAATTTTGCTATACTTCATACCTTCAAGTGAATCCATGGACTTTCTCATGGCGCGGGTATAATTTTTTTCCACCGAAATAATGAATGTGTCTCATGTCCCCAACCCCCAGGGCTTGAACCGTTATTGTCAATTTTTGTAAAAAAAAATATTCGTTACCATTAGCAATACTTTTTAGAAAAAGCAATACGTCAGCCTTAGCGTTATCCTTGCTTTTGCAGAAAAAAGAGCGCATAAAACTGAATAAAAAACGCTTATGCCATTTTCTAACGTTTCGTAAATATGACGAGAAACAAATGACTCCCGTAATTATTCATTTGACCTTTACCAATTGGAAGGATGTATTTGCCCTTGAGATATAATTTTGAAATAAATGGATAGGCAACATTTACACAATTTTCTTTCCCTTGTTTAGAAGAGAAAGAAGTAACGGTAACAGGAGAGTTGAAACCCGTTCCGTTACAGTTACCATTACTTTTTCAGACAATAACGCGTTACCAAAGGCGTTGCTCTCTAACCTGTTTTGAATTACAATGAGAAAACAACTAAGAAATCAATCATGCGTCACTCGTTTCTTGAAAGAAACTCTTCAACGAACTGCCCGCAAGGCCATTTACGATGGCCTTTTTTGGACTTCCTTCCTGGTAATGGGAATAGAATTCCAATAAGTACAAGGCAAAACGCCTACTTGATTTATTTGATTTTATATTCCTATATTATCTGATTCACCAACGAATTGGCCGATCTAACTAGCCCTTGAATGTAGGGTTGATCAGGAATTTTGATCAAAAACTTGTCCAAGTCTGACTTAAAGGTTGCTACTGGATGAACAGCAATGCAATATTCCCTACGAATATCTGAGAGCAGCAAATTGAATAATGAAGGAGCCCGAGAAAGAAGAGAGTTGGACTTCAATGTTCTAAATAACCTAGATTCTCAAAACGAACGTTAATCTTCTGCGGTCACTACCATTAACAAAGCTCATGAATGCTTTTGAAAACGTAGAGTATCGGGTATTTGCATACTTTACATTCCCAACCTTTATAGCCCCTGCCCAATACAAGCAAGACCTGATCACTTCCTCTAGATCATTCTGGATCAACCTGCATCGATCAGCTGACTCAAATTCGATTTCTGATCGGGTTCACTTTCGTGTGATAGTATATCTACACTTTTGGCCTTGACCCCACACAGTGGCAAAAATACGCTTGAAAGTTTTGACTGAAATTCCCAAACACATCTTGGCATTTTTCTACGTCAAAAAGTCATGAGGAACAACTTTGAACAAACCGATGAAATTTGGACCACTAAATCCCATGTTATCAAGTAACGATGCGATAGATGATATCATGAATTTTATTCCAGGGCTAACTGAGTGTGCTCCAAATTTTCATTGAGTAGGTTTTTGAAAATATTATTTTTTATAATGCTTTTAGGTATGTAAGTTGCTTACGTGGGCTAGAAATTCCATAAAGCAATAAACTCAAAGTTGTTCCTCATGACTTTTTGAGGTAGAAAAATGCCAAAATGTGTTTGAAAATTTCCCTGGAAACTTGATAGGGCTTTTTGAACATAGTGCCCATTCAAGACATCTGTCGGTGTACAGTGAATAAATTCTTATAATCATGATTCCTATAATTTCGCTTTTTTTTTGGATGAGTCAATTTTCAAGAAACTCAGGGCAAGGGAGTAACGACACGTCTCTGTTCTTAGGATTTTGCCGATTGAGTTTAACAGAGTCTGCCACAATGTCTCCAGATCCATTCTTTTTATCGGCACCAGACGATATGGTCGAGGTAACTATATTTTATAATGAAAAGTGCAAGATTCAAGTTTCATTATACTGCTCACCTTCTCCACTAGGTTGATTGCACTGCGCTAAGCTTTTTGACTGTTGTGAGCCCAACGAGTAGCATGATTTGTGGTGGGGTATTTGGGCCCTCCGGAGGAGTTCCAGCAATGGTGACAAGTGAGTATTGCTCTGATACTGTGCCTTCATCACGGATCTAACGCCACTTGGTCATACTTTTTAGCCTCTCCTGGAGCATTTGAAGTGGGTGTGCGGACAATCAGCCCTCTGGCAGCAGGAATCGTGGGCTTCAATTTGGATTTTGAACAAGTGGCATGTGCTTAGATCTGGTGTAAAACCAAACATGATAATTTAATGTCATTTTTCGTCGAAATAAATAAGGTTTGCATTGAAGTGGTGCCATGAATGGGTCGAATATGTTCAAGGTTAAAGCTAAGAGTAAAGTTTTGTTCAAGGATAAGTTTTGAAGCACCAGTCATGTACAACTGTCCAATGGAGAAGTAAATGTGTTAGTCTGTCATATCCGAGGGCTTGATCTGTCCATTGCAACAATGTATAGGCCCCCTTCTTGTTCAGTAAGCTCTTTTATGTCAGCTCTCCAATTCAATGGAAATGAGTTGAATCCGGCAGTTTACTCGTAAGTTTTCTTTGTAGGGGGACTAGTTTGTTTGCTCCAGTTTAGCAATCTCTGAATGTGTTCCAAAAGATGGTACATGGACAAAATTTCCAAAATACAGAAAGACTTTGTTTAAAAAGAATTTCAAATTACCAAAAAAAATTGAAGAGTGGTTCGAATCCAGTAATTTTGGTTAGTCTCCCCAAAAAAGTTGGACGTAATTCAGTGTAAAATTAAGGCCTCCATCGAATATGACAAGTTACAAACTGAGAGTAAGGTGGTTCAGGAGGTGAGGTCGAATCCGAAGGCATTTTGCTTTTATGCAAACTCTAAGAGAAAGATTAAACACCCTGTAGGGTTTTTTGAGGTCAATAGGGAAGCCATAGACAATGTAGAGTCTATGGCCAACATACTTGGAGATCAGTTCTCTAGTGTGTTTTCAACTCAAAAGATTTTAGGAGCAACAGCTCTTTGCTTTAACGACGAGCCTAGTCAAATAGACCGTTTAGATGATCTTGTAGTCAAAGTCTCTATTTCAAGAGGAGATGCTGCTTCAACCTCTACATTGGTCAAATCAGTCGACTTCTCAACTACTGGGTGAGCCTGTTCTTTAAGCAGCACCATGGTTTCATCAACCCAAGCAACTAAAGCCTCTATAATAAACGGCTTATTGACTATGGAAGAATCTTTCCCAGCTAAAACCAAGTCCAAACATTGTCTAGCATCTTTGCTGACTTTTCCAAAAATAGCTTCCATCCTGAATGCAGAGGAACTATCAAAGAGCAACAAAATCAAGAGACCAAGAACGAGAAGAAAACTAAAAGGCTATGTAATCTTGTCCTGAGATGCAGGACAACGAAGCGAAATAGGAATGAACTACTTCACATCAAACTAAACATACAAACCTAAGATGGAGATAGTAAACAAGAAGTAAGGATCAGAGAAAGGCAAGGAATCAAGAACATATGTTAACTAGGAAAACAAGAAAAAACACAGAAATAAACTCAACAAACTGATCTACTACAAAATGAAATCAATTCACTAATGAACAATAAGTTCAATCAAACTATCTAAACTAAAAAACTACGACCTCTACACATAACAATTCGGAACTAGAAATATTACAATACAAATCAGAGAGAAACTGCTAAAGCTGAACATTAACATAAATGATATCAGATTTTAAAGTAATTACGTCTTACCAAAGAGCCGTGAAATCCATTTCAGACCGTTTTTCCCGTGGATCAAGATTCCCTTGATCGATATCTTTATTCATTTTTTTCGACACTTTTGTCCACCGCTGTTTAAAAGTGCCCAAAGTTAAGGGTTTCCAAAGCGGACACTTGAAACTGATGTTCTGTTTTAGAAATAGCTCATTGATGATATTAAAACCAAAATAAGTCTTTAAAACCTTTGCCATATTCCTCTAACATAAACCAAAAGAAAGATTTTTTAAAGGCATATTTTACACTTTTTTATTTCACCTTACACAACAAGTACGTACCAAAGCCTCCCTCTAATAGTGTATGGTTAAGCCAAAGCGTTCAACAACTGGGATAGCTTTGTATTATAATCTATTTACTTAGGCTTGGTTATTTATTATTGTCATGTATTTTTGAAGGAAATTTTTTGTTTAAAATCATGAGACTTTTGGGATTTCGTCTTGAAAAGAGTTGATACTAAATATTGAACATCTTGTCTAATTGCTAAAGTTTAAGAATGATATATTTTTCACATTTAAGATTTATTTTTCATAAGCAATTTACTAAAAGTATTGGTAGGTAAAGTTTTTTGGCCTTTAAAGATGTGTTCGATGTCACATTATAAGGAATAACACGATATTTGAACACAAAAGAGTAAAGCATAAATGATAGATGTATGATTTGTGAAAAAGTATCTTTGAATAGTTCATAAACAGCTACTAAGTAATTGCAAATTTCATGACTTAGTTTCAGTAAAAGTTGCTCAGCTACCAAAGGCCCTGGTTTTAGCTTGGCTTCCACTTCTTAACATTCAAAATACATTAATGCTCTCACTCACTTAGACAAACGATATTCGATTAACTTTACGGTACTGCATTTTATCAAGATATTTAATCAAAATCCTCAAATTACCGTGTGTATTTTGGAAATCAAAAGCATTTGTCAAATAATTTGTCAGTTTTCTATTGACGTTTGTTGCTCCTTAATACGTATGTATACTTATAGGTATTGCATTTTGTCTATTAATGATTCAATTTCTTGGTTAACATATATATTAAGTAAAAACAATTAAAAGCTATCGCTTGTCTATCCAGTTTGGAGCAATTGTACTTACTCTTGAACACTTTGATCCCACTTTTGTTCACTTTTGTCCTCTTTGAGCATATCTTAAGCTGGTTTTATCTATATATTTTACAATTTTCTGCATAATTTCATCCTTTTTGTACATATTCTAGTAAATAAAACTGAGTTGCAAATTCCACATTTTACCCGTCCCTACTCCCAACTGATATCTACTAAAGCTCATAATTAGAGAAAAGTGCATGACTTCAAGCTACTTTGTTGGTAATACCTCGTAGTTTCAAGTTGCACATAGATTTTATGAACTTTACTTTTAATAAATGGCCATGTATATACAAACGACTTGCTCCTCTCCATAAGGAAAAACACGTAAATGTTTGAAACTGTTTTAGAGATTGTATGTAAAGACATACATTGTATGTAAAAATACATATGATAATATTTTCTACCAAATGATAATAAGTTACTAGATTTATTAAATTTAAATTATTACAAAATACCGGTATATGGCAAAAATCCGAAGTTTTATTTTAATAAAAAAGCTTTATTTGACTTCGAATATTGAGGTAAAGAATGGAAAATGATTTCCATTCTTTACCTCAATATTAGAAGCATTGTCAACAAGCTGTGGGAGACTCAGGTCTTACTCCAGCAAGAATCGCCAAGTTTATTGATGATAAGTGAAACTTGGCTTCATAAGGATATACCAAATGAAGAACTCGAAACTCCGAATTACAAGGTGGCTGCAAGAAAGGATCGAATTGACAATAGAAGTGGTCGGGGCAGGGGTGTAATTATTCTATGTAAACGAGATATGAAGTCTTCTAATATTCGTAGGGAATACGTAGGCCTCATTGATCTGGTAGCATCTTTCAAGTCAGACTTGGACAAATTTTTAGATACCATACCAGATCAACCCTACATTCAAGGACTAGCTCGGTCTGCCAACTCAAATTCGTTAGTAGACCAAATATCATATAAAAATTGAAAGGTAATAAATAGACGAATTTTAGCTTTTCATTTTAATAGTACTGGGGATTACATTCCTTGTAGCGGTTAGAGAAGCCCGTGAAAAACCAAACCAAAAAGAAGTGCTCAGAGATACCTTCTACTCATTCGGGCACTTGTGGGATACAGGTTGGAAACTGCAAAGTGTTTTGCACATATCTGTCCCCGAACGCAAGTAATGACGAGAGGAACCGGTATATGAACCGGTTTGGGGGAATTTCTGAGGATAACGTAATAATTTTCGGTGATTTCAACCATCCGTCAGTGGACTGGAATTCTTTAAGAGGTCACTCTGAAAAGGATGAATCCCTCTGCGATGCGATTGGAAATGGCTTCCTTTCGCAATTTGTGAGAGAAGCTACTCATAAAGGAGGAAATATCTTGGACCTGGTGCTTTGCTCCTGTCCCGAAAGTGTAAGATCTGTTGAGGGCAGGCCAGACTTGTCAGTGAGCAATCTCCGGTGAATTTACTTCTACGACAGAGTTTGCCAAAACAGAACAAATGGTACCAAATATTTCAAAGGCAAATTTTGACGCGTTTGCAATTTTTCTCAACTCGTCCCTCTGGGAAGAATATTTCCAAAGCTGTACAATGTAAGATGGATGGAGTTGTTTTAAAACTCAAAATGGGGATGGAAAGCTTCATTCCATGGCGTATCCGGAGTGAACAGGATCGCCCAGTCTGGCTTAACCCGACATTAATGCAAAATATAAAGAAGAAGCCCAACCTGTGGAAATGGTACAAATGGACCAAAGACCCCAATGACTTCGCCCGTTTCAAAGAGTTTAGAGCACTATTTCGTGTCAGCATTTCGGGGAGACAATTCCTTCGAAAGTGCTGAGGAAGATGTGTCGCCTCCTGGTTCTTTGCAAGGAATTATTTTCCACAAGTACGAAGTTTTCAAGAAGCTTGAGGGTTTGAAACCATCTTCTTCTCCGGCCTCTCCGCGAGAGTGCTGAAAAAACTAGCAGGATGTGTTGCTTCGCTGCTAGCCTGTCGAGGACCATGTTGAGGTCCAGTTCCTCGGGACTGGACTGATGCAGATGTCTTCCCTCTTCACAAGGGAGGAGATGTGAAGAAAAAACCAACTACCGTCCGATTTCGCTCACGTCATTGTGTTGTAAGGTGATGGAGAGCATTATCAAAGATATTCTCACCAGGTTTTTGATGGTCGAAAATTATTCATCTCACAGCAACATGGGTTCCGGGCTGGTCGTTCTTGCACAACAAACCACGTTGTTTTCCATGATTTCATAACTGAAGCCCTGGACAAAGGTTCCCCAATTGACGTAATATTTTTGGACTTTGCCAAAGCATTCAACTCTGTTGATCACAGGTTACTTGTCATGAAACTTCAAGGAATCGGTTTTTCGGATACAGTGTGCTTCTGGATTCGTAGTTGGTTGCGAAATAGGCGGCAGCGAGTAATTTTAAACGGGCTCAATTCAGCGTGGCAACCGGTCACCTCTGGTGTTCCGCAAGGAAGCGTCCTTGGACCATTACTTTTTCTCGTTTTCATAAATGACCTCCGTCCAATTCATGGTTCCGTTCTGATGACATTTGCAGATGACACCAAACTATGCAAAAAGATTAATTCTGATATGGACCTATTTACGCTCCAAAATGACCTGAATGTTATCTCAGAGTTGGCCAAGGTCAACAAGATGCTCTTTAGCATACACAAATGTCAAGTATGGCGTGCACATACTCAGGGCATGAGAGGTCCGGGACCACCTCATTATACAATGAGCCATAAGCTCTTGGAAGTGACAACTTGTCCAATTCAGCCTTGAGCTGGGAGAACATTGGAAGGGGAACGGTTCTGGGATGGACAACTACAAAAGGTATTGCTCCAGGCTTAACGTGTATTTTGTAAATCTCTCCAACCATCAGCTTGACGATTCTATCAAACACGTCGTGATAGCCTTCCAAAATTGGTCCAAAAGTACCAACGGTCTTGGGTGACACTTGCTCAGATTTCAACATCTGCATGACCACTTTAGTTGGGGCTAATTGATCGCAAATCTCTAAGACGTTCCGCTCCTTTTCAGAGTTTCCTTGTTCTGTCGTAGTCATAGTTGCCTTTGAACTCTCCAAATCTATGCTATCATTCTCACGATTGAAGGGCCCGAATTTGAACCGGTAAACACCCAATTGCATGGATTGTCCCTCCATTAAAGACCTTAGCCTTCAAATTAGCGCCTATTAAGTTGCAATGACTCTCTCCAAGAGCCGCCAGTAGATCCAAACCAGCTCATGAAAACTCTGCTCCTGTATCGGGGAGTGCGCAAACTTGTGCACGCCCATTAGGACTGGTGATGGATACAGATATTGTTTGGCATGGCTTAGAATGTGTGGTTTCGCTTTTGGAAGTGCGGCTAGCTTGCGTTGAAGAAATCCTAGCCATGTTGGAGCTAAATGGTTTCAATCCGCGACACACTGATCCAAAATGCCCTCTGCCTCCACACATTGCGCATTCTTGTCCATCTGCCGGACATTTGCATCCTTCAGGGTGCTTCTGATATCCACATTTTTGGCAATTGGGGCCTGAGGTTGACTTCTTTCGAAATGCGGTTTTCTTTGGGGTAGTTTTGTTGTGAGTGTGGTTGACGTGGGAGGACTCTTGAATTAGGACAATGGATTTAGTGGATATTTCATGACTTGGTGCGAGAGAAATAGCCTTTTTAAGAGCGAGCTTATTTTCTCGGAGCATTTCCTTTACAGTCTCTTGATGGGCAATGCCTTCAGCAATTTGGTCGCAGAGACCTGTCTCGGCACAGATGTCGCAAAATCGCAACTTTTCATGATCTCTCTCAATTCCATGACCAAAAACGCCAAGGTCTTCCCTAGGTCGTTGAGTTCTTCTGCCTGATTTTCTTCTCTCAGTAACTCGACAGATTGAACCCCGAATAAATCCTTGAAGTTTCTGACGTTCGATGTACTGATTCATGGCTCTCTAGTCCCTCAATAACGTGCTCAATATGTTCAATCAGTTGGGTAACCGTGCTAAAATGTGCTCGGAACTCATGCTGTCTAGGAGGAAGACCTTCATGGATATCAAGAAATTCAACAAGTTTGAATTTCATGATCTTCTCAAACACCTTCGCAATATTCCAAGGGAGAGAAATCTGCCTGTAATTACTGGGGAGCGACTTATCTCCCTCTTTAAAAATTGGAACAACGTGAGCCAACTTTAGTAAAGATGGAAACTTGCCCTGATCCAAGATGCAACGCATCAAGTACGAGAAAACAGGAGCAAGAACCAGTGAGCATCTCATCAGATTCCAATTCAACGGAATTAGAATGAGGAGATATAAATGATAAAGCAGTGCAAATATGAAAAGATTTGAAACCTTAAACACATTCATTGTTGTTAAAAGCAAGCACAACTATCAGCCCTGAGCTTTTTTCTTTTAGATTTATGAAAATAACGAAATTGGCAATTTCTGTGAAGATTGCATTGAAGCTTCAAGCTTCCTCAGTGGCCAAGAGAGAAACGGAGCGCGAAGAAAGGAACGAGTAATTTTAGAGCGTACTAGATCGTAACAATTACGCCATTTTCAAATGCAATAGGATTATTGTTTCCTTTTTCGAAAAAAGGAACGAATTACTGTAATTTCGTTACTTGCAATTTCGTGATTGCTGCCCTGTTTCAACTTTACCGACAGTCTTCCGGTCATGTGATATGGGCTGGCTTACTCTTTACAAGCAAGCAAGTCAATAGTTCGTTTCGGAACTGCGGCATTCCTGGCAATGAAATTCAATGAAGATTTCACGGTTCAAGTCGATGAGTTCATATGGGTTAATCTTTATCCTGTTTTAGTACAGTCCTCAGTTAAAGCCTAGATCCGACAGAATGTCTTTTGCAGGTGGTACTATTCACAATTTTTACGAAAACCTTGTTTTCAGAAATATTTTGTGATGTATTTTCTTTTATGATTCATAAGTAGAAATAACATTTTGGCTTTTTGAAATTCTCAGTAGACTTTATGTTGATTACATGGTCAATTGAATGAAGATACGACGAACCATTCCATTTTGGGGTTATATTAGGTCAACACTGAATCATTTCAACTCACATAAACCTGTGGGTGTTTAATCAATCATGATTTGGCTTTGATTAGATACCTAGTTTCAAACAATAGATATTTGCTTATAAGTTATCAGTTTATCATCTATTTGCATTTTTTGATTCTGGGAGCAAAAACCTGCAGGTGTCCAAGAGAAAAACGGCGAAGAGTTGCAAGTGATCACCCAACTCTCAGATGCTTTTTTGAGTTTTCTTTATTGAGAGACTAGATTTGCCCATCGAAAATCAAAAGCGACATGGTTTTGGGCAAACATGAAACATATTTTTTAACAATAAGAACCTAGAAAACAAGGGCGAGACATCATAGATCGACTCAAGCAAAAACATGGATGGAGGAGTCTTCAAAGCCGCCCAGGGCGAGTGCCATTATTACTTCCAAGCTTGCTTGAGTGCCTTTCTCTGAGAAAGGCGCTTGGTAATGAATGACGCCATAATCAGCGCCAAGAGTACACTAGCAATAACGTAGTAATCAAAATCGTCCTTGAGCAAATCAAAGCCCTTGGAAGGAGCTACTCGCGTACAGTACAAATCAAGACCGTACACAAACACGACGGACGTGGACTCAAGCCCCGTGGGCGCAGTAATGATTCCCCGCGGGACCCCAACAGTCTGGTTGTAGTTAATAATCATCTCTTGAGGAAGCTGCAGCTCTGGAATGTAGGGCGGGATCCCGGGTTCTCTCATCTCGGGGGGAGTATTCATGTTGGGCCGCCGCGGGTCCAAGAACTGTCGCGGGATATCATACACCAGACCGGTTTTAGTGGCCATTAGAATGTGCTTGGTCGTGATGCCCTTTTCGGTGCGAGTGTCCCGTAAGGCACTAATATGCGAAGGGCCCAGAATGAAGGCCTGCCGTTCCACCAACGGGGAGATCACATCCGAGACGGACGAGAACACGGTGGCATTTGTTTGCTCGTTGCCTTCAAATAACTCTAAACTCGTGAGCTCAGCTCGACGCGATTTCTCATTGTAGTAGGTGTACACGGCCCAGTTCTCGGAGTGGACTACATGGTACGGTCCTGTGACGCGTTTATGGTTGGCAGAAAAGATCAGACGACCTGTAACCATATCAACCAGATACACATTGATGAAGAGTTTGCCGGCCGCATCTGTGCCCTCGCTGATGATAAGGGCCAGATTTGGATTGACGTACTTGAAGAGCACGGATCGATCGGCCATGACCCGTCCTTGGGAGTGGACGTCTTCTTCGGTGGATTTGCCGACAAATTTGCGCACTTCAGTTCCCGGATTGGCCAGGGACCAAATGGGACGAAGCACGAGGAAGCCGTTGGGATTGACGAGAAGCTTCTGTCCTTGAATATCGTTGGTTTGGGGATCTTTGGTGGCGATAAAAGTCTTCTCCGCGTATTTGATCACACTGGCCTTGGCACTGGACGGAACTACATCCACTTGGTTCTTGGATATCACCAACACGGGTCGAATGAACTTGTCATCATGCTGATGCAGAAGTACGGCTTGGTCCACGGGGTGCTTCAGGTCCTCCCAAGATAGAATCGCTCCACTCAGAGGATCGAGAGTGAGCAATTGGAATTTCTGCGAGTATCTGTTCCTGAAAATGAGAGAGGCCATGGGCTCGGTTCCGAAATGCATGGCGGTGCGCTGAATGAAAAGGTATGATTTTTCCCCGACCACATTCGGGTAGACCACATTCCACAACACCTCGCCATTCTTGTTGTCCAGCCCAAATATCTTGCCCTCGTCACACACGGCCAAAATGACTTTTCGGATCCCAAAATCATCCAGTTGCTTATCTTGATTGCCCGAGAAGACATTTCTCCAGTCGTTCAGCTCCAAAAAATGGCTTATAGTGGATTGAATCAGTGCCAAATGGTGTCGGATTCGCTTGGCAAACTGTTGCACGAGATCGGTAGCCTCATTTTGGAAGGGCCCTTCGTCTTCCATGGACCCACTATCCAAACCCGTGGCAACCAATTCCACTTTGTCGATGGAGGCTAAGGCCTCTTCTCGGGTCCACATCTGATTTCCCAAGGGCGTGAGCGAGGTCAGCGATCCATCCGAGGTCAAGAGAACCAATTGGAATATGGCCGACCCACGCTCGTCCTCTTCGCACGCTCCCCAAGCCTGAACGAGACGACCCACATCCTGCGAGAATTGGAAGCTCATCTCGTGGACATTTTGCGTGAAATCCCGCAACTTTGTGACCTTCACGCTGGGTTTGAACGTGGAACACTCGGCATTAGCGCAAGCTTGCTCTAACCGCAAGATATCTGAGGTGTGCTCGCAACCCGTGATTAAGCTCAAAC
>NC_081447.1:12493673-12499278 GCF_007210705.1 Tigriopus californicus
ATGTGTGACCGCCCTTCAGTTTCCCTTGGTCAAATTTGAGCAACCAACTTTCTTCGCGGTCTTGTCGTTGGTACGCAATCTGAGCCAGGCCCGAGGACCCGGGCACGGTTTGGAGGGCCAAAGGACGCGCTCCCACGGGCAGGCCGATTTTGTCCAAGGCCACAGCGGTGAAAGCGGCCTTGGGGCTGATGGGCAATGGCGTGTAATAGAGCATGGCTGAGCTGACCGATAGGCACACCAGAACATCGGGCGTGCGAATACATCTGAGGGGCTGACCCGACCCGGATGTGAGCGTGACGGTTCGTACGGGCGAGCCGTGTCGCCAATTCAACACTTGGACCGTGACCGAACCCGAGTCTGCCAAGGTGAGGGCATTCACTTCATCTTCGTGGATGAACGCTAGATCGACGCGGGTGCCCGGAGGTAGAGGGGCCGTGGTTTCCTGCTTCAAGGCGGCCGTGGTGGGATGCCAAGCGCGGAAGGTCAAGAAGGCCGACTCCCGATGCCACGACACCGCTTGCACCAATTTGGGCGTGGTACGCAGATCCAGCAACTCGTCCGCATCATCGTCCAGCACGTGACGCCATAAAATCTAAAAGGAAAGGTTTAAAACATAATAATGGTAGGTTCGCTTGCGCTTTCTTAAGACAGACAGCTACCCAGGCGGGGCATGGACGGTAAAATCCGGGATGGTTGCGATGCGGACGCCCTTTTTTACTCAGGTCTAACTTTCAAAAACTGCAAAAGCCAACAGTTGAAAATGAGGGGCTAATTTAATCATTGATCCCGAACGATGGATCGCCCATCCATTAGCGCTTACAGTCTTCGTACACAGTGACAAATCCGGATGGTACTCAAACACAATGGCGGCGAAATACTATGCCACACAATATGATAATTGACAAAAGTTATCATGTTTAGCTAGTAAGTCATATAAGGAAATTAATGTTTTTTTTACAATCGTTACGGCTACTTCTGTGATGTATTTTTCTCAATCCGTTCTTTAGAAATCTGTCTTGGCCAGACATCAATGGACATATTTTTGAAACTTTTTCATTTGGTTTGTCCCAAAATATACTCACTCAATCACTGAGTAGATACAACACCATGTTGCAATGAAAAGTTGAAACCCCCCCGGGACGACCCGGTAAACCCATATTGGTGTCCTTATCGTTCATGGTGCATGGGTAGTTAGTTCATGTGTTTAAAGTTCCTGGTCAGAGTAAGGCAACCTTAACATTTCCAGGGGGACTTTCTCTAGACCTTAATAAATTTATAACACTGGTAACTATTTTCTGTTCTATTTCATTGGGATAAAATCCAGATGATCGACTGAACAGGAAACGGTCACAAGAACGGCGACCGGATGAGCGGATGAGCGGATTACCTTGCCCGAGTCGGAATCCAACGAGGCCAACACGCGATTCTTGGTGCGCAAGATGAAATTGGACTGACCGCGAGGCGTGTCCCAGAACTGCCCAGCCAGCGGCACGCCTACTAACGATCGACTCCAATCGAACTTAAAGACCTGATCCTCGAATAAAGCGCCGGTCGGTGCGATCAGCCAACCACCGCTCCAAACCAGGCCTAGGCACACCCATAGGGCCACCCGGCCCCCAGTAGGCGGACGCACAGGAACAGGACCCATGACGAAGCTAAGAAACTGGCTTTCAACAACACCGCATCCACTAAATAAGCTCGAAAAGAGGGCTCATATATTGGGCCAAGGTATATGAATACTGAATGTGTTTATCGGGCTTCTTGTCGGTCCCCTACGAAAAAGAGGGTTGGGCAATTTAAAAACAAAACAAACGCTGGGTTTCGACCGATGACGTCATGTGGGGGGTGAAACCGAGTCGAGTCTAGAGAAAATGCCATCAATTTGGCCCGGGGAATTTGTGAGAAATCGGGATGTCAGTTACTTCAGTTTGGTGTGGTTGGCCAAATGGTAGGTGGGGGATGGGTGCACTCTGTGGATTTGCACCTTAAAGCCACCATTCTCCTTTTCAAAATAATGTGTATACTAGTGCTGGGGCGAGTCCGGCAAAAGTCGGACTTGTTTTGAGTTTTTTTTAATTATTTGACTTTTGCCTGGATTCGAGTCTGGCCAATTTCTCCAAAATCGAGTTAGAGACTCGAGTGCACTTTGACTCAAGTTCGGACTTTCACCAGCGTTAGTGTACACCAAAAACGGGCCAACAGTTATTAATAGTCCTGAGCAACAACGGGGAATTGGGTGTTGTGCAAAAATTGAGAGTACTGCCATGAATGGTTTACTTTTTGTGTTTACATCATTTAAGTCGCCATTTTGTCAAACTTACTTGTTCATTGAAGAGTGCAAATCTTGAAAATTGTGTAAATCATATATATTTCATTCAATGACCAAATTTAATGTAAAATTCCAATTGTAATTGCATCTAGCACCTGCTATTACAACTCCATGGCATTTGCTAAGAGAGACTGGCATGAAATAACATCATTGCGTTTAATTTTGGAAGCATCACATTTTTACTCAATGGTAATGGCTTGTTAAACCATGTTTTACTTTACAACACCAAAATTTCCAATGTCTTCCTGAAAACTGGATTCTCATTTATCACTATCTACATACAGTAAAGTACATTCATCAATGATTCAGCATAATTGTTTTTTCAAACTTCATAACATTGTTCCAAAGTGTGTACCTTTTTGGTCTAGAAATTTAATGTATGAGTGAATCAATTAAAATAACAAGATATACACCCAAACAATCCTTCATAATGTGTTCCAATACTTATTTCTAGTTAACACAAACTAGAGTTCTAACTCAAGTTCACAAATCCAATCTCTTAATGTTGTACGCCCTTGGGGCTCAATGCTTCAGATGCTCTTTATATTTAACCGTAGTGATGTATATTTAGACAAATATTGTTTTTCTAATTCCTCTCATCTTTTTATATAACAGTCTGTCTTCACAAGTCAAACCTAAACGTTTTCTCCGGAGTGACGTCACTCAGTTGGCGGTCGATAGGAAGAAATGGGCAAATGGGCTTCCTGGGTTTAAAAAGGAATCATTGTGTCAGTGTTGCCCGACAATAAAGATTCTCTTTGTAATCAGTTTGAAAGTGGATGAAATTTGTGAGTTAATTTGGCATTCTAAGTGTTCAGATGTGTTATCAATATCAATAAAAAATAGCATCAAGCGTTCCATACCATAAGACTATGGATATTTAAATGTTGGTGCAAAAAGACAGGCTTCTTGGACAATTGGCTTGAGAATTGAGGCATGATAGAGAGGTCTGCCTGAAATGTTGCCTTTTTGACAACGTGAGTGTTGTTTAAAAGCCCAGCAAGAGACGACAGCTGTTACATCATAGTGACCGAGGCCTCCAAATATGAGTTGATAAAATAACCCCGTCAGTCGCCATTGTACCTCCTAATCATTTTCAAAAGGGCGGTCAGAAAATCTGTTCTAGTGATCCATTTCAAAACATTGTCCTGGTTAAAACTTTTAATGCGTAAATTAAGTTACACCATCAGTACCCACTTAATTTGAAGCGTTAATGACCTCTAATCCGATCTGGCAATGTCAGGTTCGTTGAGCATTTACGTCAAACACTCAGATGTAAAAATAATCTGTCTATTTTCACTCCTGTGGCTAGGGGGTTCTATGCAAAATAATTTTATTATTCGGAGATTTTCTCGAAATGAGCCTCGTGTCACCCTGACCTGACAAAAATAGTTCTAACTATTGAACGTTATTTTTAAAAAAGGTTCTTAACAGGGCATGTCAAGAGAAGGAAATTCGAGGGAAAATGCGGTCCGGCACCCTGATTTTGAGCATTTTAGGGAGGGAGAACTAAGACAAACATCACAGTCCAACTTGCACCATCCGCTCATTGAATAATCAAGCGATTTTGAGTGAGTTGTGTTACAGGACCCAACAAAAAGAACATGTTTGATGTTAATTGGTGAAAGCATTGTCAAATTGGCTCAATATCACAATGCTATTTGCTTACACAAGCAAGTAAAATTGAATAAATGTCAGAATTCAATGCATGCACAGTACGGTTTGGCTGGGCATGTTGTCTTTATTTTTACTCCGCGGACTAGCGTCAGTTGTTGATTAAAGCGTTCACTTGACAACCCCTATAAATAAGGATCAGTAAAGGTCAGCTGGATATGCACCTCTCTGATTAGATGATCTTTCTCTTGCTCACCCTGGAGTATCTTAGCAGGGTTTCCAATTCAACTCAACAATTGATGGTTCTTTTTGTCTTGGAGAACTAATCATATTGGCAGCCCTCAAAACCCCTAAACCAATAAGAACAAGGGACCATTGAGAAAAATTGTCTAATCAGAGAGGAGAATCAGAATCACATTGTTCTTGCTTACCTTATATGGCAAAAGCTCAAGGTGATCTGTAAGCACAAAAAAAAATCCTAATACTATTTGCACAAAAAGATATGGAAATACATGCTGCTTTAGCCTTGGTTTCTTCACCCTGAAAATAGCTGATATATGGGCACTCAGAGGAACCAAATTTGATCTCAAAAACTGCATGGTTTAGATTGTTGATTTTGGGGTCCACACTAGGAGCCAATTTCAAGGGCTCTTGATTTCAAACATTTTGAAAAGATGAAATGTCTTGAAATCTTTGGTAATTAGGTCCAAATTTTTTAACACTAGTTTCATTATGTCATTTTAAGTTCCTTTTTGCATTTAAACAGGCTTATATCATTGCAACAGAGATTTCTATTGGCTGTTATTATTTTTTTTTTTTTGCGACCAACTGTGTTTTGATTGATTGGACTGATTTTTTTTTCTTGAATCATTGCAGCAGTAACTTCATTTCCACAACTGTTAATTTGTTTTTGTTTTTGGTCCATGGCTCCACTTTCAAAAACCCTGGTGTTGGAATTGGCACATTTCAGTGCTTGTGGCAAAAGTGGCGGCCAATAACAGATTTGTTGTTGATAGTCTCATTGATATTTTGCATTTGCCAATATATTCAAATGACTTCATGCAGTCCAGTAGATAGCAGAATCATTTGAAGTAGGGACTCAGCATCATTAAAATTTATCATCATCATTCCACTTGCTCATGGATTTTCCTTTCTTGCTTACACTCCTTCTTACACTTTTTTTTTACACGTGTTTTCAAGTGGCAACAACAATAAGCAATACACAATAACATTTCACATGTGGTGACTGGTTTATCTATATTTTGACCCATTCTATAGAGAAGCTAAAATTGGATGATATTCTAGAATTTTTAATGTCCAATGCCTTTTATGGTTTGATAAATGATGTCCCAATGAAAAGAACTAAGATCTCCTACAAAAATCATCATGGGGCTGGAGGATTGTTTGAAATACTTATGATGGAAAACTGACAGCACATCAGAAATATTTAATTGCCTTTACCGCTTTGACATTTTTTATACATATAATGACGGCCTAATAATGCCTATATTACAAATGGCATGACCAGGCATGGCCATAATGATATTATTACTAAAAACATTGGACAAATTAATTGATTGGAAGATCCACAACTTTGACCTTGGACAATTGATGATGCTAGTATATACATTTGGGGAATGGAGAGGAGACTCTGGCTGGGTT
>NC_081447.1:12500414-12500541 GCF_007210705.1 Tigriopus californicus
AAGCGAAGACGATGAAGAAGAGGATGGGTCCCAAATTTTGGAAGCCCAGAGCCTCATGATGGCTCTGACGTTGCTCTCGGTGAAGGTCACTCAGCCTGATGTCCAAATTGACGAATGGAAACGACTC
>NC_081447.1:12500577-12508668 GCF_007210705.1 Tigriopus californicus
AATATCTGTCCTCGACCTACACGGACTATCTGATTCCCCAATTGGTCCGGCAACTGCCCGCCGTGGTCTTTGGCCACGATCACCTGGGTCACGGCCGATCCTCGGGCCAACGCTGTCAAACCCAGTGGGATTACACCCGCGACTATGCCCTACCCATCATTGAGCATGCCCGTCACATGCGGTCGTTGTACCCGGACTTGCCGCTCTTCGTGGTGGGCCATTCCCTGGGCGGTCTGATATCGCTCCTAGCCGTGCTGGCCGCCCCCGAGCCCACCTTCTTTCGTGGGGCGGTGCTCATGGCCCCGCTCATCGAGGTCGATCCCTCCATGGCCACCCCTTGCAATATCTGGATGGCCAAATGGTTGAGCAATATCTTGCCTCAAATGCCCATCTCGCACGTGGTCAGTGAGGCCATTACCCGAAATCGACCGGCCTTGGACGCCATGTTGGCCGATGAGCTCAATTACAGCGGCGGGGTCAAGGTCAAGTTCGCTTTTCATGGCTTGCACGCTTTGGCCCATCTGGAGAAGTCGTTGGGCCAGATTCGCTTGCCTCTACTCATTCAGCAAGGCGCTGTCGACACCATTGTGCGGCCGGAGGGGGCCCGCAAATTGTTTGCCACCGTCCCGTCCGAAGATAAGCAATTACTGGAATACCCGGAGGCCTTCCATAACATGTACATCGAGTACGATGAGGTCGTGCAAAAGGTCGTGAGCGATGAAATCCAATGGTTGATCTCACATCTGGACGCCATCTAAAGTGCTCTTCTTCTATTGTTCTGTGATGATTATGATTAGCGTTGATATTTTTGATACTTTACCTTCGGTGCTCTTAGGAACTGAACTGACCCGGTCCTCTTGATATTGCTGCCTTCCATCCTTATATAGAATGTATATCGATTGATCTTGGAAATACAGCGAGTTGTCCTTGGCTTTAGACGTGTACGTAACGTGTACGTATGTGGTGTCGATCTGGCGTTGTCACTCTTTACGTTGCCTTTGTTTCAGGTCATGGCCGAGCATAAACGGATGTTCAGGGTCCTATCGGAACTGATTCGCCCCCTCGAGGACAAGATTCGGATTGTGAGTCAGCCTCAAGAGAAGATCAATCCCGATTTGGCCCTGGATGCCATTTTGGCTCAAAAAGTACCCGATGCCCAGGATGTGCGTTGGACTTTCGTCTCGCAGATCCTAGCTCATTTGACTGAGATCGCCCAGTCGTTGAAGGGGTCCTTCGACGTGCTCTTGAGTGTTCAAGAGCAAAAGGACATATCCACCGCCATGCAGTTGGTCATTGCCCTGGGTATCTTGCCCAATCTCATCCCGGAGGTCGGTTTGTCGATCGAGAAACGCTCCAAATTCATACAGACCTGTCTAGCTAGCCAAAAAGATATTCATATCGACCAGGTAAGCCAACCGACCCTTACAGAGCCTCGCATTCCATCTGATCAATCTCTGTGCCCGTATCTTTGTCCAGAAATATTGGAAGCTCGTCTCCGTGGCCAAAGGCTTACTTACCCTAGTCGAGGAACCCCTTCTCTCAGAGGTGATCCTCTCCAAGCACTTGGGCGATATGTTGGCCATGTTCATTCAGCTCGGATATGCTCCCTTGAAGAAGCCCAATCCTCCCAATGTCTCCACCCAGCCCAAAGAATACGTGATGACGCCAGAACGGTTCGATCAGCTCACCCAAGATCAGGCTTTTTTTCGCACTGAACTGAACCGAATTCTGGACAAGTTGTATCAACCGATGGTGGTCAAGCACCTCCTTGTGATCCAGTCGAACGCCAAGGGCCCCAAATGGGTCAAAAGAATCTGCGGGGACTTCTTGAGTGAACGTCTTATGAGAGAACACGGCCTAATGAATGTAATTCGGGGGGTAATGGACGTGGGGGAGGGGACTGAGTCGTCGTCGTCGTCCACTCAACGCTATCAGATTATCGCTCAAGTACTGGCCAACCCACCCGCTAGTACGTATAAAAACACCGAAGCCTACTATGAGAAGATTTGTCCGCAGATTTTGGACATCTTGGCACTGAGATCCAATCCAGAGAGCCAACATTTCCACTTGATCGCGTGCGCGTGCGTCAAGACCATCTCGGAAAGGTCGCTCATACTCTCGCGACGTTACCTGCTCGACAAAATCATGGAAACCTTCCTCCGCATGAACGCTATTCACCCTGATCCGACCAATGAGGTGTCTGAAGAGGCCATCGAGAAGAACCTCAACCTTCTGCACCTCATTTTTGTGGTGGGCAATGATCCATCGGGTGTGTTCCTAGCACACTTGGAACCCATCTTACTCGTGCTAATGGAGCTCCATTGCGCCGTTACCTACGGTGTTTCCGCGCTGAAAAAGCCTTTGGAGGAGCTCCTCCTGAGGTACTTGAAATGTTGCTCCAACTCGGACAGCATCAAGGCTGTGAAGGCATTTGCCTTTAAGGACTTGGGCCATTGCCAAGATGGCCTCAATCGCTTCCAATTGCCTCGAGAGGGAATCAAGTTCATCAATGGAGAGCAAGGCGGGATCCAGATGGTGTTCCAGCCCAATGAACTTGACGAGCAGTTTTACGTGTCGGACGACGAGAAATCCATCGTCATTGTGGACCTTCTCCAGGATTGCAAGGACAAAGCCTTGGCCACAGACTTCTTCATTTCCTTGCTCAAAGATCTATCCGAGTTGATGGGACGAATTGCTCGCGAACCAAGTCCGCCCATTTCAAATGTGAATTCAAACTCTCTGGAAGAGAAGCTGCTTTCGTTTGAGCGCGATCTCGACCAGACCATGTTGAAGCTTCGCAAGAATCTAATGATTGTGAGGTTGCTGGGCTTGCTCTCTGAGGATGACAAAATCCAACAGAATCTCATGAAGGACTCGGAACAGTTGTTGGAATTCGTTTGTCTCACGATCGAAAGATGCGCCCTGTCTTGCGCCAACGAAAGCGAAGACGATGAAGAAGAGGATGGGTCCCAAATTTTGGAAGCCCAGAGCCTCATGATGGCTCTGACGTTGCTCTCGGTGAAGGTCACTCAGCCTTATGTCCAAATTGACGAATGGAAACGACTCCAAAATGGGTTGAAGGATCTGGACATACTCGGCAAGATGTATCCGGACGAGCGGGCTCGTCAACTCTCTCGACGATTGAAACTTCTAATTGCCACTCACGGCGCTGTGATGGACCATAAAGTGAGTTATTCAATCCTGTAAATAGGGTATCGATTCGGTTCTTCAATTTCATATTTTTGATCAGGATGAGATGGAGCGACATATCAAGACTATGTTCTCCAAAGTTGATGACATCCACAACATTTCGGAGAAAGTGAAGCAAATGAAAGTCAACCCGGAATTTGGAGCTCAACCAGAGCCTGATGAAGCGAATTGCAGCTATGAATAGGCTCTTCAATCCCTAACCGATCCCTTGTTACCCATCAGAGGTCATGGATTGATCGCCTTGACCAAATTAGTGAATCAGAAAGATGAAGTCACTTTGAAAAATGTCAAGAAAGTCATGGACATTTTTAAGGTGAGGAAGAACGCATTGGGTTCGTATTGTTTATTCAGAAATGGATTGAATTAACTGTAACGAATGATTTAAAAATTAAGGACAATCTCGCCGATGAGGACACATACATTTACCTCCAAGCAATCTATGGATTGGTGGCTTGTGCCAATTATGATCCCGCCTTGGTGATTGACGTGCTTACGCGAGAATATGCTCTCATTGATGACCGGAAATATATTGGCGAAGGGGCCATTGAAGTCCGGACCAAGATCGGAGAAGCATTGGTGAGAGTGACCAAGACACTGAATGAGCTCACACCCAAATTTAAGAACCAATTGCTTAACCCATTCCTTGGTCAATTGAACCATCCCGATGAATTAGTTCGTGCTTCATCCCTAAGCAACCTGGGGGAAGTTTGCCGCAATCTCAAATACTCTTTGGGAATGATCTTGGACGAGGTAAGGATAATAAATTGGCCGTCCCTTGGTCCAGATTAGTTATGGCTCATTATTCTTTTACTCACACCAGGTGTTCATGTGTCTCCATCAAGTCATTCAGACCGACAAATCGGTACAAGTTCGTCGAGCGGCTGTTTTAGTGGTGAGTCTGATACTCCAAGGCTTGGGTCCAGATGCCCTAAAAGTGCTCCAGAGCTATATCAAGGAAATCTACAAGTAAGTTTTGACTGCCATTGATTTCTGTTTGGAGTATTTTTGACATCTTCTCTCTTTCTTCCATTTCTAGAACTTTAATTCAACTCCAAAGAACCGAAACGGATCCCCCTCTTCTGCAACACGTGGACATTGCCTTGGGTGAAATCGACGACATTGTTCGAAGGTTCTTTCAGCCCGAGCTAAATCATACCAAAAAGATTTACGTCCTTGATACCCCTGACAATGAATAATTGTAACATCTTCAAGTGTTACTAATCCTACCTACAAATCATGACCAAACCAAGCCTAAAACGATGCAAATATATAATGCCCCTTAACACTATTCTGAATCTCGCAAAAATTGGCCATAAGCTTAAAAATGAAGTCCCCACTGACTGGCGGGGAGTAACGAAGTCAAATGAATGTAATTGTAAAGCCCCAAATGGACATAAATAGTCTTCATGACGAAAGAACGAACACAGTCCATCGGACCAATCAGGAGGTCTGTGGATTCACTGGCCGATCAGAGACAAGGAAATATATGACAACAAACAATGAAACATATTGAGCAAGAACGGTACTACCATTGAAAAGAAACCCAAGAAGAGTGTTAACGGATGGGTTGTATTGATGAGCGGATAGACATCCGCCTTGGCCGTACAGCAGACCAGCTCTATAAGTGTTATGACTAGGGTCGGAAAAATAGTTCGCGATTTTGGTTAAAATATTTGTTTTCAAGTTATGAAAATCAGTCAACATAAGTTCCGAAAACCTAAAAATAAGTTAGAAATAGCTGCTTTATTATTCATGTATTATGGTGGTTTTTGAGGCAAAAATTGCTTGGCTTTTGCTTTTCACAATCTTCTTGCTCTTTAGACTCAGAAATATAATCTTGCCATTACATCAACGAAAAATAGAATGTAATGTAGGTACATATCTGTAATCCTTAGGTGAAAATCATCCTTACGTCATGGTCCAGGGCAAAGCATAAAAGAATCTGAAATGTACTGTACGGGGCAGAAAGAAGTCACGGGCCACATTTTGTGCCCTTGAAAATAATTCCCCCTCCCTCAAAGAATTGCACTCACCAATGATTTGTGGATGGACACCATAATGCTCACCTACTTTCCTAGGCCTTGTGCCAGTCTTCAACAGGCCCTTAGTTTTGATTCTGACATCAAGACTGTGCTCACTTGCATCTTTGAACATTATTTTTGGTGGCAAATGATGGGATGGTTACCAATCAGCTTACATTTAAAATTAGCTCATGTGCAATATGGCACTACTGCATGAATTTAAAGTTCCTCTTAATGAAAGCTTGGGATTCAAAGTCAAAAAATCTTTGAGCGGGGACAAATATTGTCAGATGTGGCCAAAGTAGCCTTGAATTTCTTTTGACCTAATATTTCTCCTAAACATGACCAAAACTCTTTAATTTCCTCGAAAATTCTCGATTTTTGGTTTTCTGTGGTTAAAATTTGTGGAAAGGTGTTTTGCCCCAAAATGGTCAAAACAGTTGATTTAACCTCAAAAAATATCTTTTTGACCCTAGTTATAACTTAATCTTACAATTAACGAGAGCAGGAACTTGAATCAAACAAATTGAAAGAAAATAGCCTTGATATGTTTACTGCCTCATTTGATTATCAATTTCATTTGCTTGCAGAAAAACATGTGCTTCTAAATAAAGTTTGAAGTCAAATGACGAACAGGTAACTACATCAATGTAGCACTACTTATATTTCATGGCTATGTTTTCCATTTTGTGCCAAAAGTATAAGATGCTATTAGTGTGCTTTTTTTGTAAGATGAATTGAAAAATTTGTCTTACAAAAAAAAAAATAACATCAATTGCATCTCGTACTTGAAATGAAGGAGCAAAAATGCATCTCTTTAAGTCAAGGGGTTTCTAAATCCCTTGGTGATTAGGCTTTTGCTTTTCTAATGAGAATTGTCATTACTACTCTTGGACATTGGTAGTTTACGCTTGAGTCAGGTGACGCCCCTTTTTAGCAAAGAACTTGGCTCTAGTTGTAAAATCTGACCTCAATTTTTTTGCCGGATCACTGATGACTTAATAACGTAATACAATGGTTCATGGCTGAACCCATGAGTAGTGGGTTGGATTTTTCAAGTGGAGTTCAATGGGTCTTTAATTACCAACCAATATGTTTTTCTTGTTTAGTATAAAAAAATGCAGTAGTTACTAATAAAGCGGATAGGATAAAACAAGATAACCCAAATTGATATAATTTGAAACTTTATGGAAAAATGTGATATCTATATACTGTTAATTTTCATATCAAAGAGTAATGGAGGTTTTCTATGCTTTCAGTTTGTCAGGTTTTGAAAATTATGATGATCCCTCCTGAAAGCTTTACAAAATGAAACTAAAGATGTGAACAAGTTATATCAAATACCTTGAATATTGTTTCATGTTATATCCAGAGCATTTTTGCGCCAAAATGTTTCAGTATTTATGTTTAAATTTCAAATGCCTTTGCGTTAAGAAATTGCACTGAAACAAGAAACTTTTTTAATTAAAAGCTGTTATGTTTGTCTTTTAATATCGGAATTGCCAGTCAGCACCCTAAACCAGACCCCTCCACCTTACAGCTGTCACCCATCCCCTTTTCAAAAGATTGCCCTGGGCTGTCGAGCAGTGCGCACTCTTAGCCTAGCTATGCTTTGTGAAACTACGAGCCCCACATGTGATGCGTGCACATGGCCAAACATTGAAGTTCAACCATACACATACATGGGTTGATGGGAAAAGGGGCCCCACCGCTCATGGAACCCTCAGCGGACCACAAGCGTCCCGCCTTTGGCAATCGCTTCTTAACCGACGAGCAACACGTGTTCGAGCACAATGCTTGGGACAACGTGGATTGGGACGCAGACCATCTCCATCGAGTACAGCAACAGATCGAAGACAATTCCCACCACAAAATGAGTTCCGAACGACGCCAAGAACTCGAGGACCAAGCCAGTCGCCATTGGGATCAGTTCTACCAAATCCACCAAAACCGATTCTTCAAGGACCGCAAATGGCTCTTCACCGAATTCCCGCCCCTGGCCGCATTAGACCAAGCCGCCGGACCGGCCTTGTCCATGCTGGAAGTGGGCTGTGGCGTGGGCAATACCGTCTTCCCCGTCCTCGAAATGGTCCAGAATGCCCGGTTCAAGTTGTACTGTTGCGATTTCTCACCCGTAGCCATAGACGTGCTCAAGGCCGACAAGAACTTTGATCCCGAGCGATGCCTGCCTTTCGTGTGTGACATCGGATCCATGGCCGCCTGGCAAGCCTGCCCGATCCCGGCCCAATCTTTGGACGTGGTCACCATGATCTTTTGTTTATCGGCCTTGGAGCCGGAGCAAATGGGTGTGGCCCTGAGCGCCCTCTATGACCGACTCAAGCCCGGCGGGTGTGTGCTCTTTCGGGATTATGGCCAGTATGATCTGGCTCAGGTTCGGTTCAAGCCCGGGAAATGCCTGGCCGATAACTTCTATGTCCGCTGCTGTACGGCCAAGGCGGTGTTTTGCCCCAAAATGGTCAAAACAGTTGATTTAACCTCAAAAAATATCTTTTTGACCCTAGTTATAACTTAATCATACAATTCACGAGAGCAGGGACTTGAATCAAACGAATTGAAAGAAAATAGCTTTGAAAGAAAATAGCCTTGATATGTTTGCTGCCTCACTTGATTATCAATTTCATTTGCTTGCAGAAAAATATGTGCTTCTAAATAAAGGGTTGAAATAGAGTTTGAAGTCAAATGACAAACAGGTAACTACATTACTGTAGCACTACTTATATTTCATGGCTATGTTTTCCATTTTGTGCCAAAAGTATAAGATGTTATTAGTGTGCTTTTTTGTAAGATGAATTGAAAAATTTGTCTTACAAAAAAAAAAATAACATCAATTGCATCTCGT
>NC_081447.1:12508704-12508794 GCF_007210705.1 Tigriopus californicus
CAAGGCGGATGTATAAGATGCTATTAGTGTGCTTTTTTTGTAAGATGAATTGAAAAATTTGTCTTACAAAAAAAAAAATAACATCAATTG
>NC_081447.1:12508830-12509355 GCF_007210705.1 Tigriopus californicus
AAATATATGACAACAAACAATGAAACATATTGAGCAAGAACGGTACTACCATTGAAAAGAAACCCAAGAAGAGTGTTAACGGATGGGTTGTTTTGATGAGCGGATAGAGTCCAGCTTTGAAAGCCTATGTAGCAAAGCGCTGAATTTCAAAGTGTCAACTCTTCATACAAGAACCACCTACCAGCTCTATAAGTGTTATGACTAGGGTCGGAAAAATTTGTTAAAATATTTGTTTTCAAGTTATGAAAATCAGTCAAAATTAGTTCCGAAAACCTAAAAATAAGTTAGAAATAGCTTCTTTGTTATTCATGTATTATGGTGGCTTTTGAGGCAAAAATTGCTTGGCTTTTGCTTTTCACAATCTTCTTGCTCTTTAGACTCAGAAATATAGTCTTGCCGTTACATCAACAAAAAATAGAATGTAATGTAGGCACATATCTACAATCCTTAGGTGAAAATCATCCTTAAGTCATGGTCCAGGGCAAAGCATAAAAGAATCTGAAATGTACTGTACGGGGCGGATGG
>NC_081447.1:12509381-12566875 GCF_007210705.1 Tigriopus californicus
TTTAAAGCTTATGTAGCAAAGCGCTGAATTTCAAAGTGTCAACTCTTCATACAAGAACCACCTACCAGCTCTATAAGTGTTATGACTAGGGTCGGAAAAATAGTTCGCGATTTTGGTTAAAATATTTGTTTTCAAGTTATGAAAATCAGTCAAAATAAGTTCCGAAAACCTAAAAATAAGTTAGAAATAGCTGCTTTATTATTCATGTATTATGGTGGTTTTTGAGGCAAAAATTGCTTGGCTTTTGCTTTTCACAATCTTCTTGCTCTTTAGACTCAGAAATATAATCTTGCCATTACATCAACGAAAAATAGAATGTAATGTAGGTACATATCTGTAATCCTTAGGTGAAAATCATCCTTACGTCATGGTCCAGGGCAAAGCATAAAAGAATCTGAAATGTACTGTACGGGGCAGAAAGAAGTCACGGGCCACATTTTGTGCCCTTGAAAATAATTCCCCCTCCCTCAAAGAATTGCACTCACCAATGATTTGTGGATGGACACCATAATGCTCACCTACTTTCCTAGGCCTTGTGCCAGTCTTCAACAGGCCCTTAGTTTTGATTCTGACATCAAGACTGTGCTCACTTGCATCTTTGAACATTATTTTTGGTGGCAAATGATGGGATGGTTACCAATCAGCTTACATTTAAAATTAGCTCATGTGCAATATGGCACTACTGCATGAATTTAAAGTTCCTCTTAATGAAAGCTTGGGATTCAAAGTCAAAAAATCTTTGAGCGGGGACAAATATTGTCAGATGTGGCCAAAGTAGCCTTGAATTTCTTTTGACCTAATATTTCTCCTAAACATGACCAAAACTCTTTAATTTCCTCGAAAATTCTCGATTTTTGGTTTTCTGTGGTTAAAATTTGTGGAAAGGTGTTTTGCCCCAAAATGGTCAAAACAGTTGATTTAACCTCAAAAAATATCTTTTTGACCCTAGTTATAACTTAATCTTACAATCAACGAGAGCAGGAACTTGAATCAAACAAATTGAAAGAAAATAGCCTTGATATGTTTACTGCCTCATTTGATTATCAATTTCATTTGCTTGCAGAAAAACATGTGCTTCTAAATAAAGTTTGAAGTCAAATGACGAACAGGTAACTACATCAATGTAGCACTACTTATATTTCATGGCTATGTTTTCCATTTTGTGCCAAAAGTATAAGATGCTATTAGTGTGCTTTTTTTGTAAGATGAATTGAAAAATTTGTCTTACAAAAAAAAAAATAACATCAATTGCATCTCGTACTTGAAATGAAGGAGCAAAAATGCATCTCTTTAAGTCAAGGGGTTTCTAAATCCCTTGGTGATTAGGCTTTTGCTTTTCTAATGAGAATTGTCATTACTACTCTTGGACATTGGTAGTTTACGCTTGAGTCAGGTGACGCCCCTTTTTAGCAAAGAACTTGGCTCTAGTTGTAAAATCTGACCTCAAATTTTTTGCCGGATCACTGATGACTTAATAACGTAATACAGTGGTTCATGGCTGAACCCATGAGTAGTGGGTTGGATTTTTCAAGTGGAGTTCAATGGGTCTTTAATTACCAACCAATATGTTTTTCTTGTTTAGTATAAAAAAATGCAGTAGTTACTAATAAAGCGGATAGGATAAAACAAGATAACCCAAATTGATATAATTTGAAACTTTATGGAAAAATGTGATATCTATATACTGTTAATTTTCATATCAAAGAGTAATGGAGGTTTTCTATGCTTTCAGTTTGTCAGGTTTTGAAAATTATGATGATCCCTCCTGAAAGCTTTACAAAATGAAACTAAAGATGTGAACAAGTTATATCAAATACCTTGAATATTGTTTCATGTTATATCCAGAGCATTTTTGCGCCAAAATGTTTCAGTATTTATGTTTAAATTTCAAATGCCTTTGCGTTAAGAAATTGCACTGAAACAAGAAACTTTTTTAATTAAAAGCTGTTATGTTTGTCTTTTAATATCGGAATTGCCAGTCAGCACCCTAAACCAGACCCCTCCACCTTACAGCTGTCACCCATCCCCTTTTCAAAAGATTGCCCTGGGCTGTCGAGCAGTGCGCACTCTTAGCCTAGCTATGCTTTGTGAAACTACGAGCCCCACATGTGATGCGTGCACATGGCCAAACATTGAAGTTCAACCATACACATACATGGGTTGATGGGAAAAGGGGCCCCACCGCTCATGGAACCCTCAGCGGACCACAAGCGTCCCGCCTTTGGCAATCGCTTCTTAACCGACGAGCAACACGTGTTCGAGCACAATGCTTGGGACAACGTGGATTGGGACGCAGACCATCTCCATCGAGTACAGCAACAGATCGAAGACAATTCCCACCACAAAATGAGTTCCGAACGACGCCAAGAACTCGAGGACCAAGCCAGTCGCCATTGGGATCAGTTCTACCAAATCCACCAAAACCGATTCTTCAAGGACCGCAAATGGCTCTTCACCGAATTCCCGCCCCTGGCCGCATTAGACCAAGCCGCCGGACCGGCCTTGTCCATGCTGGAAGTGGGCTGTGGCGTGGGCAATACCGTCTTCCCCGTCCTCGAAATGGTCCAGAATGCCCGGTTCAAGTTGTACTGTTGCGATTTCTCACCCGTAGCCATAGACGTGCTCAAGGCCGACAAGAACTTTGATCCCGAGCGATGCCTGCCTTTCGTGTGTGACATCGGATCCATGGCCGCCTGGCAAGCCTGCCCGATCCCGGCCCAATCTTTGGACGTGGTCACCATGATCTTTTGTTTATCGGCCTTGGAGCCGGAGCAAATGGGTGTGGCCCTGAGCGCCCTCTATGACCGACTCAAGCCCGGCGGGTGTGTGCTCTTTCGGGATTATGGCCAGTATGATCTGGCCCAGGTTCGGTTCAAGCCCGGGAAATGCCTGGCCGATAACTTCTATGTCCGGGGTGATGGCACCCGGGTCTTCTTTTTCTCTCAAGACAAGGTCAAGGCCATCTTTGAGCAGGCCGGATTTGTGGAAAAGCAGAACCTCTCCGACAAACGCTTACAAGTCAATCGCGGCAAACAACTCAAAATGTACCGGGTTTGGATTCAGGCGCAATACGTTAAACCCCACCAATAACCCGTGAATCGTGAAGGTCATGTGTGTGGGTTCTGTGTGTGGGTTCTTATTTATTGGGGCATGGTCGATTGGCGTTGGCTTAGAATTGGGCATTGTGGCTGATGTTCAGATCCTTCAGATCCTGTTTATGATCTTCCATCATAGGTCGGGCCTCGTAGACGGTATTGACCACACCCACTCGGTTGGATTTGAAAAACTCGCCCTTCAAGCCTATATAATAGACCTTGGTTTCATCGTCGCCGTAATTGGAGGGAAAATGGATGGTGAGATGATGGACATTCGAGAAGCTGACCACTCTATTCGAAAGTAATAACCATAATTAGAAGACTATCAAATCAAATATACTTCGGAGGAACTTCTCCTCTAAGACCATAACGACGAAGCCCGGCCTCAATTTGTATCAATGTAGATTTGGTCTGATTTAAAGTTGACTGTTGTAATTCACCAGGGATTGCAGCTAGCTTAGTTTTGACAACCCCATAAATATTAGCTAGGTCAAGTCCATTAGTGCCACTTGTTAATCACTATCAGAAAAGGTATGTTCACATCATGAAAAGGCCTACAAGTATGCTTGTATAAGAAAATGATCCCCTACGAATGTGGTAAAGTTTGGTGATTTTTTGGACCAGACGAATTCAGGTACTTTGAATTTTCAGAATCTTCCAATTCAGTTCAAAATCTCATTCGATGTATGACGACATTTTTGGAACTTGCTTCGCTTTTCAAGCCCTTGTTTAACTCATCCATTTTTCTGTCGAGAATACAACCATGGCAAAGAATTTATAACCGGCGTTGCTCTGGTTCTCTCTATCTATGCTTCCATCTAGTGGTGTTACTCACTTGGTGGGATATTCCACTTGGCCTTGGGGATCTTTGACCACGTCAAATTCTTGATCGGCCTGGGCCCGCGCTTCGTCAAAGGTCATATGTTCCCGGTTCTTGAAAAGCCGCATCTTCTGCGGATGACTCTGACCTTCGCCGCCCACCACGATCACGCCTTTCAGTTTGACATTGCCGGAGAACGGGATGTTCCACAGAAGCTCTTCATCGGCATCGGACACGACGCAATCTGTCTTATCCAGACGTCGATCCCAAGGCTTGAACACGAGCTGACCGGATCCATCCACGGTCTCGTTCAAGCACGCCACCTCGGCCAGATTGATCTTTTGATAGAGACTGTATTGACAGCCGAGACCATCCGCATCCTCGATGGACACGCCCACATCCGGACCTCCGTGATTCCCGTGACCGCAACATCCACCTGTTTGGAAACAAGGCCAGACAAAATGGGCAACTATCAATCATTGAATGATGAGAATCAATGAGATGGGCCTTTACCGTGGTTGTGAGACATGACTACGTCCAAGACTAGGCTCAGGTAGGCCTAGAGCATCTAAAGGCTCTGGATGATATGAATTTGACGGGTCGGTCGTTCACTCGTTGGGTAGAAGAAGGAACGTCGTGACTTCTATGGTAGGTAGGTAGGTAGGTAGGTATGTAGTATAGTATAGTGTAGTATAGTAGTGTAGTATGTACTATCTATGAGGGTCTGTAGAGGCTCCCTGGGCTCCCTTCTCTTCTTTTCCTGTATATGTAGGTAGTATGTACTTAGATCTGTAACTTGTTACTTGTTACTTGGGTTTGTTATGATGAAGACGAAACGTTGTGAAAATGGAATTAGCGGGAAATTTAAAACATCCACACCTTGTTTGAATGTCATAAGGGCCCAGAGTTGCAACGTCACACAGCCCAAAGAAAACGGGAGGAGGCTCGGTAGATTGCTGAATAAACTGCTCTTGCCTTGCCTTGAAAACAATTTCTTTTCCGGACATTATGTGACCCGAAGCACTAATTGAAAATAGGATTTTGATAGAATTAGCCAAAAACAACACAAACGCATTGTAATTCAATATAAAGGAATTGGCCCAATCGGCCTTTCATTTGGTAGAGGCTGAATGACAAAGCGCCCTCTGGAGTGCAGAACGTAAAACATACTTCGTGCAGCGCAAGGGGGCTATTGATATCGAATTATTACTGAATGGGCTTCAAATGTTGTTGATTACATTTGCGGTTTAGGTTACGTTTGAAGGACTTACTAGTGCAGTGAAAAATACCCAAAGTTAAAGCAATTTCTTAAAGTCACCAACAAGTTGGTGGAAATGAAAGATTAAAATGCAATTTTAAAAAAAAGTAGATAGAAGTGCAAAGATGCGACTTTTGGCAAAATAAACATATTTATTGTTTGACCTTTTCGATGTAGTGAAACAGTCCAGAAATTGATAATAATGACAATCTTTATTATGACGAATTTGTCATTAGACTATTGGTGAATTTTTACTTGTGCACATTATGGCTTCTCAGTTGAAGTTTTTGGGGCTAGACCTTAATTGTTAAGAAGTTATAAAATTGGTATCTCATAACTTATTTTATGGTTACATCGAAGTTGAAACAAACATCAAGCAATGGCTGATAGATCTTGTCAAAAATCAACTCACAATATTTACTCTGAGAGGAGAAACAAGATGGAATATCTTTCATTCGCCATAATTCTCAAGATTTTTCACAACATAATAGTTTGATATTCCATAAGGCATAGGACACCTAAAACACCTAGGTCTACAAATGTACTGTAGACATTTGACGGTGATTGTTGTGTATTTCATTGATTTGTGTCGTTGCTGCTCTTGGTATGGACTCGTCTAATTCCCATGAGTATGTTCAGAGTCTACAATTAGACCATTGATTTCCTTCGATCAAAGGTACATTGTCCATGCACCAATAAACGTCTTCTACCCATTATCCTAGTATCCGCGTTGCTAAATAGATATGGCACAATGATACTGTTGGACATTTAAAAGTTCTTGATGCCACCCATTTACCATTTACGTTAAGGTCGAAAAAAAAAATGCTATTGATAGCCTTCATAAAGTTATGTGTTGTCAGATTGCATTAACAAAACAGTGTTGTCCCACTACAGTGTCCAATGCTGAAAGACAAATTGTCCCCCACTCAATCACCGAATCAGTCAGAGAAATTCCTTTTGAACTCTCTGACGAAATGGACCCGATCCAACATTTGAGCTTCTCAACGTGAACATTATTGTACAATGTATATTGGGCGAATGCCAAAATGATAACTCTGGCCATCCCAAGCTTGGCCAGGGTTGCCAGGTTTTCAAAACGTCATTCCGCTTATTTGAGGATCGTATTCCGCCAAATTCCGCCGCATTCGGACGATTTTGATTTACATGGTGGATGGTTTTTGGCATCTGAGGACCATCTACTCATTCATGGGTGTATCGTTGATGATATGAGCTAACATGCAATCATTTTGGCTTCTGTGGCGCCTCCTACAACAAAAATGTTCTTGTCTGTCCAAATGACACTGGGAAGAGTAAAAGGGTTATGAGGGAATATACATTTTTTTCAAGCCTCTTGTTATTGTATGCAGCACACAGAAGCAGTGCTGTCAGATGTGCTGATTTATCACCAAACTGGTGATTTTAAAAGTAATTTTGGGACAACATTTTGCGTGTGGTGATTGGTGATTTACGGCAAAAAGAACCTTGATATCTGGTGATTTTGAAAAATCCGAAAAATCCAACTATGGTTGGCTGTCGTGGGCTAAAAATAGGAAGTCTACGGAAAAGTAAACACATTTTGCGTCATTACATTTTGCAATATCATCCATTTCAGCAAAAAAATACTGACATTTGTGAAAAATCATGACAATTTCCAAGAATTTTGGTCAATTTAAGGGGAAAATATGAAATTGCACTTCCTGATTCTTTTTCTCATATCTTTTTGAAAAAATGTACACCTAAGTATGACATAGATTGCAAACATATTACCACCCACCTGCTTCTGTTTTCCATCAATCTGAAATAGCTCTTTCATCATTGCAATTTTTCAAGATACTCTATTTCAATTATTGGAACTTTGCTTTGTTTGAGTTGGGAACTTCTCCTTTAAAAATCAGGCACATCTTGACGTGTTTTCATGATTTTTGGGGAAAACGGTCATGAGGTGGATGGTTAATTTCGGAAAAAAATGACTTACCATTACTTTTATGAAACTTGAAAAGCTTGCTTTTCTTAATAAAATTGGTCTGCAATTCACTTGCTACGCTCTGGTATTATTGTCTTTTAGTTAATGAACTGAGATTTATTTTTTTTTACAAAATATTCAGGATTTGCAAATGCTAATTAGTCTAGGAGGTATCACGGACAAGACAAGATCTGCTCGCTAGGGATAGCAGGTTCAAATCCTAATGGTGGAAGATATCGTGATATAATTTTTCTTTTCATCCAGGTGTTGCTTGGTAGGGAAGGCAAAAGCAGCCCTTATAACCTCTAGAATGAGTGGGTGCCTATGTTTTGGAAAGTTCATTTGCATATTTTTGTGCAAATTCAATCAATTTCTTTAGCAGATTTGCTTTCAATAAAGACCATATTTATCTGCAAATCTTGGCCGGTCGTATAAATAACAACAGAGCTCATGTGGTGATTACATTTCAATATTTGGTTATTTTTCTTTGCAGTCCAAATACTTGGTGATAAAATGGTTATTTTTGGCAAAAGTTGGGTGATAATTGATCCATTTCATCTGGCAGCATAGCTCAGAAGCTTTCTCCTCAGGACATAGCAAGGGGTCATCTTGAGGTCATCCAGAATATATTTCCACGTGGAAGTGTCATTGATTCCCACTTATTGTGCCAATTTTTGGATGGACCTTCTGGGGTTTCTTCATAATTTGGCACTGTTTGTTGGCTTTGATGAGCCTGGGTGAGCTAACTGACCTTTGTTGTCCAAGTTTAGACCTATTTACAAGGCTATTGGCCTCCTAAAACCGTTTCCCTATAACACTAGACTTTGGAAGAGAAACAATTGCACAAAATAACAACGGTCACAATTGAAAAAAAATTCTAAAGACAAACAGTTTAAGAAATAGATTTTCATTTCTTGTAAGCAAAATGAAGAAACTCAATGAGTAATCTAGTAAATACAGTCATATGCATATCACCTTGCTACAGAAAACCCATCAAAGAAAAGGAAGCTAAAAACAAATTCTTTTTTTTTTGTTCTTGTAGCAACTGTTCTTTTGCATTTTCACACTTTTTGCGTTTTTTGCATCTTTTTAGCATTTTCATGATTTACTTTGAATTGACTCAATTTTTTTTGCATTTTATTTCTACTTGAAAAAAAAAATATTTTGGCTTATAAGGCAAAGGTTGAACACATAAATATCCGGGCATCGAAAGGTTGTAATAACGTTTCTAGTTGACAAGGAAAAAAACTCGATGCATTTTTAAAATATCGTTTGGTTTGTTGGTAAAAAATGTTTAAACTTTTAAAAAGGAAACTTTTCATGAGTTGAGATGAAAAGCATTGCAGAAATTTTATTCGGTACGAATTTATTGAAAATAAGTATGCGAGTGAAAGAATCATGCATAAAAAGTTGATTTGACAAAGTCGACAGGATCAAATGTATAAAAACGCTTGAATTAATAACAACCTAAGTTTGGATGGAACTGATAAAGATGCCGATCCAAATGATCCCAAATGTGATATGAAAGTGATTTGATATTTATAAAAGAAATCCTTGGATTTTTAAGTAGAGATGTGGGCATGAAAGCCAGAAAACTCAATCTTATGTTCAAGAGGTCAAAGAAAGTTAAAATCCTAGAAAGCTCAGGTGGACCAGATCACAGCAGTCAACAAAATGTAATGTTGAGGCATTGTCATTGTCTAGGGCCAGAATGGCATGGTATGAACAAAATAATTAATATTGTACCAAAAGAATGGAACCCAGAAATATGCTCAATCAAGGAAACGTGGTCATTTTTAAGAGGAGTTTTGAAGAAAACAAGACTAACCGTGAAAACTACAGACAAATGCAAAATTAAGTGTCTGTGGGCAATCATGAAGGTCGATTCTGACCTTGTGCAGAAGCTGATGGTTGGGGTCAAGAGCAAAGTAAGGTCTCTGGCCTTTTGTGAGCAATAATGCTCTGGTTAATAGTTTCTATAATTAGAAATACCCTTGTGTATAAGTATTCATTTTCAAGTTTCTAGAAATAAGGTCACAAGCTGAGACAGCCACCATTTTATATGCCTGGATTTATATGTATTTAACCTTTAAAGTGAGGCAATCACCTGCACATGAATTCGAGTTGGTGGGAAGTGGAAATCATGAGATACAAAGAGATCCAACAGTTGATTCAATTCTTTTGAGACATCCTTTAGAGGTAAAGTGTACGACCCATATCATCAAGACTACCTTGTAAACCCACAGTAAAACAGAAAGTCTAGTAATCTTTTTCCGTTGCTTAATTGCAACTTATTGAGAAACCTAGAAACACACAACTAGAAAGTGCTAACCCTAAAAGGGACCCATCGTGACAAATGGTTCGGAATTTTTCGTTTATTAGATTCTAAGATGAGTTCAAGCACAAACCAAATTGTCGATGATGTGCTGTGCATAAATCATGACAATACAATTGGGTCAATCATAAAAACCTGCTTTTCATGAGCTTTCGAACAGGTCTCAATCATTCTCTCGCTATCAAATCAATCGTTCGAGTTAAACATGTATACATCATTGGACTAGATTTGACACTCGTTCCCCATGGGAATCGGCAGGAGTCACACAAGAAGAACTAAAGGTTGGGTGGGTTACCAAATATTGCACATTTCGGCCCAAAGAGAACGTAAACTATTCTCGATTATAAACATGAACACGATCAAATCAAATAATGAAACGTATCATTCAACAAATTCACACTTAATGCCCAATGAAACCCCTTTTCAGAATAGAACAGAATTCACTCTGATAATTGAACTAATCAAAGGCAAAATATTCGAATGCCTTTTGACACAAGGCAAAATAAACAAGAACAGGAAATCGTTGGCATACATTTCGTTGGTGGTTCTTCGGTGGGGAATTTGTCCTAAGGAAAGGGGAAAGATTTTGAGAACCAATTCGATTTGACCTCTTATCACAGCACAAAGAGTGGGAGATGGGACAATCATTGTTAGGTTATATGAGATTTATGTACACGACAACATGGGCTTAAAGCTCAATTTTACCAAGCATTCGGTCGTCTTTAGGCCGGCAACTACTTTTGCATTGATTGGCGGTGACAGGGTGGTCATCACACCAATGACACCAGGCCAGTTCGATGATGAATGGAAACAAATCTAAGCGAGAATCAGAGGAAATCCCAATGAAACAGGGAGAGTTCACAACATTGACAGCATAGTTACGACTACATTGTTTAAGATCTTTGGCTTCCAGCTGCATTAGGAAGGGCTTTGGTCCTTGCCAGGCTTAATTGGATAGAATCAGTAGAAGAGAGGGAGTAAGAGGGTTCACTTGAGATCAGGTAGATGGTATGTAGTAAATGTACAAGAATTTTGTCATAGTTCGATGGGTAGGAGGAAAGTCCTGAAGGGAGATCATTCAATAGAGAGTTTGATAGATCCAGGATCCAGGCAGAGAGAGAAAGAGAGAGAGAGAGGGCTTGCAGAGTTAGAGAGTGAAGTTGTTCTGAGAGAGCTGCACATCAGCTTGGAAATCTTCCAAGCCTTCCGAGATGTAGTTCTTCAAGCACTTGGGAAGGCACAATTCGTCGAGTTGTTCTTCCTTGGTCAAATGCTGCAGAATCACCGACCGACATCGATCGAGTAGAGAGATGAAATCCCGTTTCATCATGCCCAATCCCATTTCTGTCTTAGCAGCCGTGCTGCACACAATGGGAAACAAGGGCTCCTTGATGTCGCGGAGGCCCGTGAATGCCACGCCCAAACTCACACCGTCCTTGTAGTAAGTGAGCGTCCCACTGATACCATCGAAAAACACACCAATGGTCGTGGAGACGTTCTCCCGGAATGGCCTTGTGTAGTACTTGTAGCGCCCGTTGTGCCAGATGTAACCCTTGTGTGAAAGACCCCAACTTTGGTCGTCCTCGCCAAGCATGTTCACAAACGCGTCCACGTGCAATCGGGCGTCTTTGGTGCCAATGCCAAACATCATGCTGGAATTCGAGATACAAGAAACGGTTTTGAACAAATCATGAAGGGGCTCTCCTTTGAGGGATAAGACAAGAACGTCTCTAAGAAGGAGACGTAAGGTAGGCGGGGCTTTTTCGTTCCTCGATGAAAGGATCCTGTCCCCCTTTGGGCAAAGTTGCTCACCTCTTCCTCGTTGAAAATGTATTGGTGGTACGCGTTACATTACTTTTCATATCAACTCGAAAACCGTTAATTTCCACCACAAAAGTTAAAAGTTTTGAAAACCTTGATTTGTTATAATTGGCAAATGAAATGGGGCACGGTGTTTAGAATGTTAGAATGTTGCTTCAAATACCTAGTTGTGCAGTTCATTGCAGTTTCATGAAAACCAATGCTATTTTAAGTACACGCTAATGATCAAATATGCACTAAGCTTTTAGTCACCCTTCAAATTTGGAAAACCAAACCGCCACATAGAATACTGCAAATTTTTGAGCATACAATGATGTAATAATTTTAGAAGGAATTTTGAATTCCTTTTGTAAAATGTATTCTTCTAATGTTTTTTTATGACTTAATATACCATTTTTAAATAATAGAACATCTTTTAATCCAAAGAAAATAACTCAAATTAAAAGAGTGAGCTCGTAAAAGTATGTGTTACCTAGTTATCGTCAAAATTATCGTCAACTAACATATCTAACGATTTTGATAGTCTGCACTTTTTAGTTGTTGAGTGTCATTTTATAGGTTTTGATCGACAAAGGACTTTTTACCAAACAAAAATTGAACTTCTTGATTCCCTGATGTCAAAAACCGTCTTGACATGTCTTGAGAGCATAGTTGAAAGTTATATAACAACATCATAAACACTGGGGGGGGGGTAAAGTTGGCTATGATAGGCTCCAAATAGGGGAAATGAATATGAACGCCACCAAATAAGGCTAATGAATTTCTTTGATTATTATTATATCCTCATGACTACAGGGTGGAAAGAAATTAAGGGCCGCTCTTTGTCGCTTCTGAAAATCTTACCCCCTAACTCAAAGAATGACTTGATCAGACTGAATCTCCAGTTTTCATTAAAACGGGTTATTGAAAAACCTAACACCATACCACGAATGATCCGATTTTACTCCAAAGAAGATTGGTAACCTTCTGACGTTTGGCTACCTAAAGATTGAGTCTTGAAAATCCAGATTTCGGCCATCGGCCCGGTCTGTTCTAAAAGGATTTATGGCATTTGCATGAGGGTCTCCACTTTCCAATAATGTAAGGATAAGCACTGAAAGGCTCACCAACGTTCCTTTGTCTTTACCGGCCTTCAGGATGCCCTTAGCCTTGGTTCTGACCTTCAGACTGCGCTCACTTGAACTTTCAGACATTGTTTTGACGGCACTCTATCAGAAGGTTACCCATCGCCTCCAGGATATCGTTAGACCATTTGTAATATGTCACTAGGTACTTAACAGTTCCTCTTAATGAATGCTTGTGGTTTAATGTCAAAGAAATTTTTGAGCAGGGAGAAATGTTGTGAAAAACAGCCATGACCTTCAAAATCAGCAGAAAACATGAAGATGTCTAAACTAAGAAAAAAATTAACAAAGAGCCTTTTGAAAAATTTTATCCGTAAAAGGTGTTTGACATGACTTGGAACGTTTGAGCCTTTGATATGAAGGTACTTCTAACTTCAATTTTTGCAATGCATTAAAACGGTCAAGCGAACAATGTTATGTTGATATCAATAATTCACTTTTTCAAACATTTTATTGTTTCTCTCCTATTTGACCTTACCCGGTATGAGGGGATGTCGTTAGGATAGGACAAAAATGCATTTCAGAAGGTAGTGGCCGTAAAAAAGAAAAAAATACCGATGCGCTTCTCCTTCTTCGAATGAAGGTTTCAAACTCAGTGACCACGTGGTTCCATTGTTAGATCAGCCCGACGTGTAACCAATGAGCTACACATAGAGAGACAAAGCGTTCTCTTTCTAAAAGAAAACAACTCCATCATTTTTTGGTACCTGCTTTGTATTGAATCTGGCAAACAGATAACTATTGACTCAGGAGTGTGGTGGAGTTTAGCAGAACATAAATTTAGTTGGCACATTATCTGTTACATAAACTCGATCTCGTGTGAGTGACAACACATTCAACTATTTGAGATAAAATTGCCTTGCAGCTTCTTTTCTCGATCAAGCCGTCCATGGAAAGCAATGTTTGTATGTTACCTTGTGCCGAATATGCGTTGAAAGACATTGATCTCCCAATAGTAGCGGGCGTTGTTGAGGACACGGGTACCTCGGACCCCTGCCGTACCATTGCTCCAATTGGGATGGAAATGGGCAATCCGATCCTTGGGCCCGTTCAATAAGACTTCACGAGACTTGTCCGATGGGTTCCACGACCAATGATCCACGCAAGCGAAGGCCAGAGGTAATTGAGTGCCGTCTTCGCTTGGTTTGTCCTCGGGACCCACGGGAGGATTGACGGGACCCACCGAAGCTATGGAGTTCATGGTGTCCCAGGTGGAAAAGCCACTCGCCAGAGATCACGAGCATGGCGGGCCTCGTTGAGACATCATTGTACCTGCAAAACGAGAAATCAGTCCTCCAGTCAAAATGTGGTTCCACTCTGGGGCCAACAACATATACGAGATATAGGTGAAAAGCTTCAATAGAAGGTGTACCTCAAATAGAAGCTCCATGTTATTGAAATGCGAACACGGAACTGACTTGGAAAAGAGCTCCGTATCTTTTGCACGAGAGCAATCATCCACCTTTCCTTCCTACTTCTTTTTCTCCCTAATGTGTGCTACAGTCACTTCTACCAAGGGTTTATCCGACGACGGCTCAGTTTACACATGGCAAATCTCTGTACGTACCGTGTTGCCTGCCTTCTCGTTTTGTCCAACATGTTCGAGGGACAACCTCGTACATGGACGATGAGGTAGGTGCAAGTGCAATCCTCTCGGGTGTGAGTGTGTGTTCCGATTTCGTCTCCGTGGGATATCTCTCTGTCGTTCTCAGTCAGTGGGACTGCGGTGACTGATGAACGCGAGAGTTTAAAAAGCACGGTTTTTCCCTCGATTCCAAGACTGACTGGCTGACAGACTGACTACTCTGCACAACTGCGCAAGGGAGCGTCGAGCGAGAGGGGCGGATATGGATTACCTTGTGTCAGAGCTCAGACCTGCAGTGCTCACAAACACACCTTTCGTATCCATTTGGCTTGTTGCCTCCACTGGGGTCCATTAAGCCAGGAGGAATGACCCTAACAGTACGGGACCCAATGGCATGGAACTTGCATCACATACCGCACGCTTCATGAATATCAAACTGTCGTACTTTTTGTTGTTCTAAACTATGACTTGCTTGGTCGAGGGTCAAAGATCTACCGAAGCACGCTATGCAACTAGATCAAAGGGGCTTCAAATTTCGCAAGTGTTATTGGATCTTCCATTTGTTAAAGAAAAAATGAGTTGAAGCACTGGGGTTGACAGGCTTTTATTTGCTCTTCAAAGCGCACTCAAAAGCATTTTAGTATCCATAGAAGTTTAAAGCTGCGACCATTTGCCAAAAGGTACGCATTATGTATGGCGATTACTGTGTAAGATGGAATGATGATGTGGTAGTCTGCGAGGAAATATATTTCAGGAGAAGCCGGCCAAAATATTCGGAGAATAGAGCTGACTCGACAAATGTGGATTTTTAAACAGGAAGAGGGTTCTCTCCATTGTCGCCACAGACCAGCTCTCTCTGTTTCTCTCGGGCCATAATAATGCACGGTACAAATTACGGATGCTTGCCCTAAGGTAAAAGCTAGGAAGAGCTCCCACTACCTACCTTTCACCAACCTGGATGGAGGAGGTGAATTGTGGACACATGGCATTCTCCATGAAGTCAGAGATTCCTATCATTTTGTTCAGTAATGGCACATGTTTCAACATCCAACACCATGGCTTGAGGCGGACAGAAGTCATTCATAAAATGTCCAGGAATACTTTCGAAAGTCAACGCAGACTTCGGATCGAAACTTGGAGGGGTCCAAGTGATATCGAATATCTGGACCCACGGACCGAGCCGAACACTGATGTATGACTCAGGCTGGGGAAAGACTGTACGTACACGTACATTCATCCAAGACCACCCCCAAAAGCTCTGGCGTGGTCCCCTGTTCCATTGGTTTTAAAGACAAGTCACCCTCTCCTTCTTCGCCAATATGACTCATACCAAAAACAGATCCGAAGGGAGAGAAGACCAAATGAAGGGAGGAAACAGGGGAGGGAAACAAGCCAGGAAGCAAGGAGGGGGAGGAGGACGACGACGAGAAGAAGAAGAAGGAACTTACACACACACTAAACTGGCTCTGAATTCGCCTTCCTACGTATTCCAATCCAATGACTACTCTTCTGTTTAGGGAGTGGAGAGGTAAGTATTAGGTGGAGTATGGTTACTCAATGAAGGCAATGTTGTGATCTCATTTTGCGTTTCGGGGTGGATGGAGGGAAATGGCTAAAGGGGGAATCTTCTGGGGGATGAGAGATTGTCGGTAAGTATCTTGGGAGGGTAGAGAATATTGCTGGTATTCAAACACCTTATCTTGAATATTTGGTGCTTTCTCGAAGAAAGTGTTGCCCTATTTTAAGCTTATCGAGGAGTTTTGAAGCACGAGTAATCCTGGATTCGATGGTGAAAGGGGGTCAGGAATGCATTCGCCTAACTAATGCAAAAGCCTTGTCGACAAGCAAGCGGGAGCAACATCACTCTTCAAATGAATTACAAGAAACAAATAAAACAAAGGCTAGGATGTGAACAATGCACTTGAGAGCGCATTATCTTCAATCTTACCTGTTCAAGACAAAACGGCTTGGAGTCAATGATATTTCACATTGTCTTGTCCACAACTGTTCGTCACTAAACACCAGAATTAGAGCGAGGACAGGAGCAATAAAGGCCGTCTAAAGCCCTAGTATCGTGTTCCTCATTCTTGGTGTGACCAAATTGCTCTGAGGAGCACGGGAAAAGTGAATCAAACTCCTACACACGACAAATGTGGTCGTCCTTTCCTTCTTCTTACTATGTGCCTATGTTCCTTTCGTGCCTGGTTCCAGGGAGCACCGCTCTGAAGCGCTCTGAGGACCACGAGGAACTCCTGAAGAAAGTTGTTCCATACTGAGTATACACCAGTGTGCTAGGGCATGGAGACTAGGGACGGACTGTTCAGGAGGTTGAGAGAGCCGAGAAGGCCAGGAAGGGTCTGCTGTGGTAGAAAAGCAAGAGCTACATACGTACGTACGTAGATAGTGTATTGTTGAGCTTCAGGGAAGATGAGATGGGCATAATAACATGCCCAGCAGCCTTTTTGTTATGACTCAGCTGATGCAGAGAGAAAGCCGACGAACTCTTGACAACTTTTAACAGCATTATATTTTGCTTGGCGTAACACAGGTGAAACAACTGATTTGGATGGAATTATCACAGGGTGAATAATGCTCTTGAATAACATGTCAGTCCTATTGGGTATTTGTTTCAAGTTTGAAGGTGAACTCACTATCACAGAGCTAAAAAAGCCAGAAAATATGAGTAGTCTTGGAATACAAGAACATTGTGCATTGAGTAGTCCTCTCCTGTCACACTTGAAGAGGGCACTATACAAGGTTGGGTGGCAAAACTAGGAAATGTTGCTTTTGAAAGGAGCCACTACTCTATCAACTACATTGAACTATCTAACTTGAACACTAGTGAAAACAACGTCACAACTCATTTCTTTCATCATTGAGCGAACTAGGGGGAAGCTTGTGCAATTCATCCCTCAATAGAGGAGCTTTGTCCGAAATAAAATTCCGATAGGAGTTCACTTCGGCCATGATCATCTCCCAAAAATCCATACGAGCCTTGAAGTCTGGGCGATTTTCCATTTTAAGGGTATGGCTGGTTATATTGTAATATAGCTGACTATGCGGATGCACTGGGGTCCATTGAGGCAATGATTCCATGTCTTGAGGAGTCGGGTTTCCATATCTGAAGAAGAAAAAATCATCAACTCCTTTCCAAGATTGCGACTTCGTGGTCTCCCAATCAAGGGCTCTTCAAACAAGTTGATTACGACATTTACCTCGCAAAGTTCGAGAACAAAGTTGTCATCCGCTTGCTCACGAGCTGATCATCTTCAGTAAACAACGAATTCCAAGGAAGAATGTGCGGTTGAAACATGACGAACAGTTCATCAGCGTGAGAGACGCCCAAGTCTTGATTCCAAATATCGATATTCAGGTAGTACTTCAACCCAACTTTGATCAAGAATTGCCACTCGGGTAAGACAAAGGGGTCTACTGTCGTGAAGGAACCTTTATGACTGTACATGTATTGGTAGACGGGGTAGTCGTTGGTCTTTGATAAGAGCCTGGAAGAAACAGAGCGCATGCAGGTCTTGGAGCGGTTTTGATATCGGACCAATTACTTACTTGATGGTTTGATCTACTCCTGAGATGAACATGTGGTCACCCATCATGTTGGCATACTCCCGAATCAAGTCAAACGAGATTGGGTTGTCGCCAAAGTAGAATTTCCGCACTTTTCGGGCCAACTCGACGTCCTTGTCTGTGATCTCATCCATGGATCTGTGGAACAGGATAAGGGGCGCCAATTGGTCCCAACGCTCCTCCACGTCCTCCAAGTGAATGATGCCTTTCAAGTAACCGCACATGTTAAAGGCCCCTTCCTCGGAATTGGTGCCCATGATGATGGGCATTTGATTGTACTCTTTGGCTTTTAAAATTTCAATTGGTTTTTGGGGGAGGACGGGATCTTCACTGAAATGTCCGTCGACTACAGGCATCCACACGTTCGGCCCTGTCCATAAGTACTGAAGAAAATGTTGAGTCTTTTCTTGGAATTTCACAACCGGTAGCTTTTGGAGGCATGAGACGATTTCTTTTGACGAGTTGGAATCACAATCCAAATCTTTGGCCAACCTATGGCCGTACAACCTCGGATGCTTGTCCCAATGAGTGTAGCTTGAGATAAAGGACCCGGACAGTGCAATTATTCCATGAAATAGGCCCTTTGGAGAAGAACAGTCTTAAGACATTGGTCACGTCCGAAACTGGTGATATTTTTAACCCGTTTAGCCTTACCTTAGATTTTGGAGACATCATGAGATACATGGCTGACATGCTTCCTGCGCTTTCACCCATCACTGTCACCCTATTCGGGTCTCCTCCAAATAGGTGAATGTTCCTTTGAACCCATTTCAGGGCTTTGAGCTGATCTTGAAGGCCAATATTACCGGGGGCATCCTCGGTCTCCAAGGTGAAGAACCCCAGGGCTCCCAAGCGATAGTTTGGGGAGACAAACACGAGGTCGTGTTCCATAAAAAATTCTGGACCGTAGATTTTGGTGCCCCCTCCACCAGCAAAGAACCCGCCGCCGTGTAACCACACAATTACGGGCAACGGCTCTTCAGCTTTGATACTTGTTGTGAAAACATTGAGATAAAGGCAATCCTCGACCCCTTCAATAACCTTTTGAATGAAAAAGGAATGTGGTTTACTATAGCAGAATGATGATAGCATAATAGAGGTTGCAAGAGTTTCAAGCGGCCTAATTTTCCGCCTGATGTGTATTCTTACTTCATGAAAATTCATTTGCGCGCATGTGATTTGTGTGAAGTTCGAAGATTTTCGAATGCCTTGCCAAGATTCGGGATCTTCAGGAATCTTGAACCTCAGCTCTCCTATGGGTGGCTTAGCAAATGGTACTGTTCTAAATCCATAGAACTCTTTTTCACTGAAGGTCTTCCAAATTTCTCCCTGGATCTTGCCCTGCTCCAGGATATCCACGATCGGACCATCTGTATCGAAAACGTGAGCCCCCACTGACACAATCCCAAGCCATAACCACAAGCAGATTGTTCCTAAATATTTTGACAACATCGCTCATGGCCAGATTGCAGAATGATCACTTGGTCGATGTTGAATCTAGGTCCGGATTGAGGAGATAACATGCGCGCTCAATACCTGCACCAGCCTTTCGATCAGACATTGAGCTGAACACACACTAGACACATGATCCTTCTGTCACTTGTGACCCTTCCTTCAGCCAGCTGAGAGTTTGAGGCATGAAGAACTGAAAATGTATCCCCTCAGTGGGGCTCTCCACCCAGCTCACTCTCTCGACCACCACCACCACTACTAGTAGTCGTACTGCATACAGTTGTTGTAGCAGTAGTAATAGTAGTAGTAGTAGTAGTAGTAGTAGTAGTAGTAGTAGTAGTAGTAGTAGTAGTAGTAGTAGTAGTAGTAGTAGTAGTAGTAGTAGTAGTAGTAGTAGTAGTAGTAGTAGTAGTAGTAGTAGTAGTAGTAGTAGTAGTATGCACATGCTCTTCTGCTTCTCGCTCCTCTTGTTCTCGTGGCCTTGGAGTTGATTCATTCACTCTCTTCCTTCTTCCCTACATTGAAGGGACTTCTACTCAATCAATAGAGCCCACCCCCTCACCAAGAATCGTACTCGATCAAACTCAAAGATCATAAGACAGGAACGAAATCTTACACTCTAATCTATTGTGTTCATGACCAATTAAAAGCCCCGGTAAACATTGAAGCAAAATTGTATTTCATAGTAAAAGGATGGGTTTGGCCATCCAGGTCGGTTCATGACGGTGCCCCACAATAGATTGGCCTGCTTTGGCTTTCTCCTGTGGACCCAACAAGGGGTTGCCGGTTCCATTCACATTTGATGCAATGTCTGGCTGAGTATTGGCTTATTCTTGTCATTGAACTACCTCAATTTCTGTAGAACCAAGAGACAAGTCCAACGTTCTGACCGTCACAGCGTCCTCCTCAATCCAAGGGATGTCTATCAATTGTTCTCTCGTGATTGCGGAAGCCATTAAGAGCTCTTTACTTTCGGGATTTAGGGCGACCTTGGTGGGTATGTCCTTTTGAAGCGGATTTCCTATAATATACAATTCGACCAATGAATGAGATGGATAGAGAGATTCTACATACTAGGGTATGTAGCCAGGAGACTCGGAACTTACCAATCGATTCAGTGTCCCTGCCTTTGTAGTAATCAAGGTTGACCTTTTTATCGACTCCACTCCGAATAGAGCCAGTGGAAGATCTTAAATCCATGTCCAGACTTGATGAACTGAAGCGTCGATCAGGAACGGAATAAATAGCACCCAAGAACATGTGGTTCATGTTCAGATCGGTGAACTCTGGTTTGGACTCGTCGGCATGAACCTCCACGGATGAGCACATCGAGGCCATCGATCCCATTGTGGTTCCGTCACCATTCAAGTTGAAGCGTTTATTACTCAACGAGTATCGACTGTCATAATGATTGTCTCACATTGTAGTGCCGTAATTTCGGTCTGACACGGGAGCTCTATTTATGGCGACCTAACGTGGACTGATGAGAGCTCGCTTGATCGGCGAGTCCATGACTACATATTCGTCAATATTGTTCATACAGACTACGTACAGTACTGTGCATGCATACGTACTACATGTGTTAGTGTATCTATTAGAAAAAGTCACCAGGACACTCGGTGTAAGAGGAGTGGGGGAAAGCCGAAAGCCCTCCTCTCTAGTAGCCTTTAGTAGCCAATTGTTTCTTGACAGGCTCAGTTTGGGTTACTTCTTATCTGTTTCTAGCGGCTGAAATAGCTCCTTACCTATCCCGTTGATGAGTCATGCATGCACTGCATTAGACCAGACGCCACGTTTCATCCAATGTTTTTGATGAAAAAAAAGACTAATCCCATTTTGTTTCAAGAATAAATATATGAAGTAAATTGATTTACACTGACGTTACTGGTATGGATTGGCGAGCCGATATTCGGTCCGGATGAGTATCCTGAATGATATCCAGAGTCCGATCAAAACGAGGGTGAAGCTCAAATGTCTCTGTTTCGTGCATCAAACCGTCGCCTTGTTTCAAGCTTTTGATCGAAACCCGATGAAACAAGGCCAGACTTGGATGTGTGTGGTATCCAGGAGGTTGGAGCATTCCTGGTAAAGATTCTCTTCTCCGTGTCCTCAGATCTTGTTGCCCACTAGATTTGGAGCGATATCGCATGGCCTCAAAGCTGATCCTTTTCCAGTTCTCATCATCGTCCTCATCAACAATAGGCAAATGAGGGGCTAGGATTGGATTGTTCTTGAACTTAAGTATAACTCCTATGACCATTACAATGATCAAGGCTAACACGAGAATGATCGCTAGAACAGCCCACTTTGTCAAATGAAGCCCTTTCTCGTCATAGGCTAAGAAGCTATGATCGTGACCTTCTTCGTCATCGCAATGGTCGTGATCGAAAAGCTTCCATTTGATTAACTCTCCAGTTTGTCCCAGACACCAAAGATTGGACACCAAGGTACTGAGATCATGATGAAATCTTGGTTGGTCATGATGAACGAGCTCAATGTCATGCATGTCACAATCACAATCCATAGGAAGAACCACGTGTTCGGCTTCCAATTGATCGGGATTTGAAACTTCTAACGAGCCTTCCTCGAATCTTTCTGTCACCCAAACGTGCTTCAAAATGAATCTTGTATCTTCTGTTAAAAGTTCAATGGGCTTCCATGCATGGGTGTGGATATCACTGATATTCGTATTTAGCACCAAGAAAGCTTCCTCGACCTGGAGCCCAAAAGATTTTGTGTCTAATGTTCCCAAGTTGCTATTGTCAATGAGGAACTGTTTGACCGTCACATTCAAGAAGGCCTGTTTGCTAATGTCTCCCAAGATATGGCAGTTTTGAAATTCGATCAGATCGAGTTGAGTCAGCTCATGAAAGGCCTTTCGATCAATGAAGTTGATTTCGCTGTCTTGGAAGACAATCTCCTTGAAATTGGGACCACAAAATGTATCTGGCTTGATGGCATCCCTGAGCGTAACGTTATTGAAGAACAGTTTGACGCCTCCTTTTTCTCGCGGTTCTTTTGGCGACTCAAGGGGAAATATTTGGAGTGATCCTGTCCCACTCACAATAAATGTTTCTAGTTGAGGAAAATCCGTAATCTCCTTGACATGCAATTCAAATGCTGGGCAATTCCGGAATTCGATTTTCAACACAGTACTCTTGTCCATTTTGACATCAGTTTGAGCGAGTGTAGTGTGGCAGTCGCAAACTATACTCTGGTTTGACAATTGGCACCAATCTAAATGCTCAGGTGTTAACCCACTTCTGACATTTTTATCTGAACATACAGTTTTTATGTATTCCACAACTGTGATCGCGGGTTGATCCTCTTGCAGACACCACAATTCCGGCAAGAAACTCGAATTTTCACTAAACAAGTGTTGGTAGAGTAGTTTGCAGTGGCACACCTCCAAGATAGTATTATCAGCAAAATCGATTTGATCTTCGCCTATGCCAAAGGATAACATTCTGGGTACAAATGAACCCAACGAATTGCCCTTAAACTTCAGTTTGGTTGCGTTCAAATCCTGAAAGGCGTTTTCCTCTAGGATCTTGAAGGAGTTCGAGGAAAAGGTGATTTGGTCTCTTCCAACAAGACCAATCGAGCCTTTATCTACTTTACCCACCCAATTGTCAACGAAGTTGAAGTGATTCACTTGAACATCTGAGCCGATGGCCTGAGTGGGTATAGATGATATATTACAACCCTCAACCATGAGTGAGTCCAAGGCTAAGTTGGAAAACGATTCTTGGGACATGGAGGACAACCCAGAGCGAGTCAACTTGATGGTCTCCAAGGATGGGCCATGAAACGAGTGTGTGGTTATGGTCAGATTTTTGATCCTGTCGATGATGGCTTGAACAAAGAGCGACTTGGAAGGGGTAATACGCACATCAAAAGCTCCACCTCGAACTTGAACGTGATCCATGTCTGATATCATTACTTTTATGCTCCTACTTTTTAGTTGAAAGCTGTAATGAAGCCCTGACAGGAAATTGGGCGCCAATATCAGGTTGTCCGTACATGCTTTAATATTGAGTGTCAAGCTGACCGCTCTGGAGAAGAGCTTGGGAATGTGCGCATTTGTGCGTCGTGTGGGAAAGCCAAAAGACCTGGTAGCTATCTGGAACAGATCAAACGGGGACGTGGTACCCTTGATAATCTGATTATTTGAGCGCTATTGAGAGTCATCCTTTCAAATTGCCCATGGACGTACTTACCCCTGTTCCACTACAATTGATTTCCAATTTCGGCAACAATCCCCCATGTGTATTGCAACTACATTGGCAATTATCAGCTTGAAGTTGGCAGAGTGAGGTGGAACTAGCGGAGCTCTGATTTGTCAAGTAAATGTTTCCATTTACAACGTAGATATAACCGACAAATGACACAAGTAGAAAAGACGAAAAACGCATTGTAGATTTTGACCGTGGAAGACTAATTGCTTCAGTCAATAAGGTTGGAAGAACAGGATGCAAATATTCATGTGATAAGAGTTTCTGTGGAACGTGGATTTTTATCCTGCACTTTGTGCAAGTGCTCTTCAATGGGAAGCATGATGGGAATTGGCCGTCAATTGCTTTGTTAAAGGAGGTATTTTCGCGCTTGAGCCGTCTTAATTCCCCTTCATAAGTATTAATCAATCAGTCGCGCTTTAGTTCTATTGATCGCGTGAGTTTGTATCGGCATTGTAGAAATTGGTCAGTGAGCTAGTATACGTTTTATTTTAGAATGGAATTAATTTGTTGCACCGTTTGGCAATGAGCCCCCAAAAAAATGTTTTATTCCACTTCTATCTTTTTAACTGACACATTTGCCATATACAGTACGTTATATTGTCAAATGATTCATCTTAATGATTCCAACAGTATTGATGCCGATCCAAAGCGTATTGGTAGTAATGCCAATAGTTGCATTTGTCGCATTGCCAAACTTTTCCAGAAAGTCCCATAACCATTGATGATCGTGGTCTTAGGCGATATCTTCGTTGAAGACTTTTGCCAACCCTTGAAGATCCGGAGCCTTTACGATGTGAGGTCGCACTCGTGCTCTCATTCGCCATGTCATGGTCAGATGAAGGGCCAAATCCAGAATCATCTAGAACGTTTGGTCCAAGTTCCAGTTTGGGATCTTCTACAACCTTCAGCTTGAAAGAGGGTATCTTCAGTATTGGTAGCATGGGCGTTGTATTGGATATATCGCGCAATAGCTTCGCCATATTTAGGCTTTGACTTGGGTTCTTGCTTTCGTATTTCGCGTCGGAATTAGAGTTGAGGGCTTCCATGCTTTCGTCATTTTCAACCTCTGGAATTGTTGGCTCAAGTCCAGCAACACCTTGGTCGTTCATATCTGTGTTTTCAGCATCTTCATTTTGCACATCTTCCGCTACGTTATCCCCATCTTCGACGCCTTTACCTTCCATCTCTTTCACTTCGACACCTTCATCTTCCAAGTCTTCATATTCTACCCCTTCATCCTCAACCACTTGATTTTCCAACGATCTCTCTCGATCAAAAGTCTCTTCATGATGGGGTGCCCCAGATGTCACGATCAGTGTGGAGGAAAGAAGAATGGGCACTGTATCTGCCTCGAGTGTGTTCAAGGAAAAATCAGAGCCTAAATCTTTGGTTTCGACGAGGTTTTTGGTTGCTGGTATGTCAGCAGCCGTTTCCCGAGCACCAGTTATGGGTTCGTGAGAAAAAAGAACACTTTCTGGAGCGCTAAGCGTGGTCTCAGCAGCGCTAAAAGTGGTGTCTTGAGCATCGCAACTACTCTCTGGAAAGTCATGGGAGTCATCGTCTGAATCCGCCATTGCAATCCCATGATCAAGAGCCATGGTTTCAGCTTCACTTTGATCATTGTTGGGCCCGTTGGTATGATTTGACGACTCCTCCGTGACAACTAGAGTAGGTGTGGCTGCTTCTGATCTTAAGAAATCCGCAATCTCGTGCTCCAATCCTTGAATTTGCAAATCAGAAGCAGTGTTGAGGAAATCATGGATCTCCTCATCCTCCAACCTGAGCTCTCCTTGATGAAGAAAGGTCAGGATTTTCTCCATAGGTTTCGAGGGAACTCCTGGGAGTCTTATGATGGGATCAGTTCCAAATTCCATAATATGCCTCAGATAGGGACTGCCAATGCACAAAAGAAGCTTATTGCCCTGGAGGCACACATTGTCACTGCATTGAATTTTGATGTCTTGAAGAAAATCCGGAAATGGATCAAGTTGCGTAAAGAAGGTGGACAAGTCGACGCAAAACCTCTTCATGATCACTTTTTTGTTGGTGATGTGTTCCAAACAAGGTCGATGAGAATATTGCAATCATTTTCGTTGGGACTGTCTATTATATTGGTAAGAAATTCACCAAGTTTGGACTTGAGTTGGCGAGGCCTTTCTCAATGAGAATCAGCTGATCCGTCAAGTTCAGACAAAACAAAACACGAGTCCTGAAGCGGCCTACAACAAGGCATTGTAGACGAGGAAACAGTCCATACAGTCTTGTAGGTGCCTACGCGCATTCTAGGCCTACGTAATGCCTCAAGTTTGAACACGTTCTCTTGCCTTTGGTTAGGCCGGTGATTGAAGGAAGGCAACGTAATAGCTTCCAACAAAAGCTAAAACTGTACCCATTCATATTATTCAAGAAAAGTCAATACCAAGGCTCTAGTTTCAAAAGTGCACGTAGAAATTGAGTTCCAGAAGCAGAAGATTAATCAACATGTCAATTGATGGCAGTCACGAATTCTCGAGATGACACACTATCTGGTCGTTCAAGATTTCCTCCTCTCCGAGCAATTGGCCAAATTTTAGTCAAAAGCAAATATTGTCCGTCTTTGTTTCCTCCCCCCTAGTTTTCTAACACATGCTCAAACGTTTTGGCATAGAATACACTCTCCGTGTACTAGCTAAGAATGCGGACCCAAAGTGACACTATGTTGAAGGTAGTGTTAGTACCACCAAAACTTCACAGGGAGAAAATGATCCAGCTATATATTTCATTTGCCTCGGGTTGTCATGATCTTGTCCAGAGCTCGTTACACGCAAGCACTTCAACCACCAGAGGTTGAAAGTCAGTCCAAGGCCTTTGGTCTACCTCCATCCATCCATCCTTCCATCTAGCGACTCCTGTCTGTTCTTAGTCTATTCAGCATCATTTCATCTGTATGGATGCTCAAAAGTGCTGTATGTTGTGCCTCCCTCGGTACTTTGGGCGTCGCTTTGGGCAGCAGCACAGGGTGAATTCGGTGAACTGTACACATAGTCCTTGTCCTCCTGCTTCAGTTGATCTGGGGGAAGCGAATCCAGAGGATCTGACGCCTGTTCCGCCAACTTCTCGCGAACCCAAGCCCAGGATTTGGCAGGCAAAACTCGGCGCTCCAACCGATTCGAGCGCAAACAAAACGGAGAGGAAAAACTGCTCTCAGACGACAGAAGAAGGCGAACACGAAGTCAGTTCTCAACAATACAACATGGCATCGACAACAGCCCGGAGATTGGCATCGTTCTACAGCTTTCAAGCTAAGAAATTGGACGGGAAGGAGGTGAGTTGGATTCAGATACACTTCATTTCGGCCAATAGTTGGCTTTGATTTAGGAGAAACATGTATGCCGTAATCGAAGAGAAATAGAAGGTAAAAAAGGGATTTCAGAGACTCGAGTCATCTCTTTAGAAGCCACATTCAATACAGGTGGTGTGGGATGTTGTTTTTCCCAGTATGTGTTCATGAGATTCAAGTAAAACATGATATATATCAACTCGACCGATTCATGTTACATCATGTTGCATGATGTAGAGAGAGTTGGAACAGAATGTTCTAGCACCACTCCGAAAATACAGTTGGGATGGCTTGAGTAGGTAGGAAAAGAGTATTGATCAAACACATTGGGGTAGTTTCTAACCACATGTTCGATGGCATTGATGAGTGCGGCCCTCTTTTTTAAACTTGTTCAAATTTGAACCCTTTGAGTTACCGACTATAGTTAATAGTTCTATTAACTTGAGATTGATACAGATGGCCAAAATGAAGGCTTGAAAAAAAGCCAGTGGTTTCCGTTTGTTCGTGAAGCATGATTATACGCCCATTGCACAAGACCAGAATCTATTATTAGCAAAAAAAAAAATATTTTACATATTAAATACTTTTTAGTCGTAAAGAACCTTCAATTTATTTGCCGACGCCCAACGCCAAGTTCAGCCGAGTGGAAAAGAGGAAAAACCCATCCATGGTCGCTAAATTTCTTAAGTAAATAGGATGACTCGTGAATTACCCACCTTGACGACACTCTTTAGCTTCTTCAACAGCGACGAAGGTTAAATGTTGACAAAGAGTTCAATTCTGAGTGAATCATCATTCAGTGGTAATGGCTTGGAATGCTTACGCCCACTTGACTGAATATTTTGTTTCATCATTTTCAGTTCAATTTCGCGGACCTCAAGGGCAAAGTTGTCCTTGTGGAGAACACTGCCTCTTTATGAGGCACGACTGTCCGTGATTTCACACAGATCAACCAGCTCTGTGAGAAATACGGAGATAAGTTGGTACGTACATAGCCGCCTGAGAGGGCCGTTTCTAATCAAAACTTATCAAACATCCTTTCCATCCGGCTCTCCAGGCGGTTTTGGCTTTCCCAAGCAACCAATTCGGTCATCAAGAAAATTCCAATGGTCAGGAGATCCTGAATGCTCTTCGTCACGTTCGACCTGGCAATGGTTTCGAGCCCAAATGTGTCCTCTTTGACAAGGTACGGCTTTCCTTTCACCCATCGTTCAACTGATTCGGATGATGATATGCCTGATCATCTTTAGATTATTATCAACGGCGAAGGGGAGCATCCCGTATTCTCATGGCTCAAGACCGCCCTCCCTATGCCCTTCGATGACACCGAGAGTCTGATGGGCGATCCCAAATTCATCATCTGGAAGCCCGTCAAGCGATCCGATGTAGCTTGGAACTTTGAGAAGTTCCTCGTGAGTCCGGGTGGTGAGCCAGTCAAGCGTTATTCCAAAGGGTTTGAGACTATCAATATTGCCAAGGATATCGATTCGCTACTGCAATCAGTTTAAAATGATCTAGAAGCCACTCAACCAACCAAACCTTTATTTGCCCGAGGACAAGTTGATCCAAACCATCCATAATGACGTGAAAGCCTGAAACTATTCCACAGGGAGGGTTTTCATTGATGCCTCGGAGAAGTGGATTCCTACAAATCCTCGGATTTTTAACAGTTTGTGTCCGGCACGAGGTTTCGTTAGTGCCATATTCGAAATTATAAATAGTAAACAAGGATTTTAAACCAAAGTGCTGTTCCTTTTAATTCGTTTAAAGACATAGAGTGGATTAGGTCATATACCACTGAAAATTGTGGACGTATCTCGATGACCAAGACTAGTCATCAGGGCTGCACCATTAGTCTTGTCATGATGCAGGTTTGTCCTGTCCTATGGTTTTGTGAAGCTCAAGAAAACTCAATTTTCAGCGTAGGCCTGGCAGCCCTGATATCTTGACTAGCAAATCGGGCGAAAGTTTCTAGATGCAGCCTAAATGTACTTGCAGCTGAATTGGCTTTTTGTTATGTGTTGATAGGAATTAGATGGCCTAAAGTACCATTTCTTGTCTACATATATCAGGTTTGCAGATAAATCAGAATAGAAACAGCAAGTTTGGTGACTACAATGTTTGAAGACAGTTTTTTTAAAGAGAGGCATTTGCATCAATTTGGAACTTGCAAACACTTTTGGAGTACCCTGGACAATAGAAGTTCTTGAATCAGATAAGAATACCTGTCATCTATTGCACTGAAAACTTTGCATTGGTCATATGTTAATGCTTCATAATCTAATCCTAGTTGGAGAGGGCTGTGTGAAACATGAACTTTTGCTCTAAGCTAGAAATGTACGCCAAAGGTGTAATGCATTTATGATTTAGGGAAAATACTTGTCATTAATCTTGTTATTCCATGGGCTGACTTAAATATCATTTGAACACTTTAAAGTCCTTACAATCCAGGGCAAAAACCTAAGTCAATCCTGTTTCCTTGACCTACATTAAAACACCAAAGTATCAATGTAATTTCATATTAATATTGATGATGGAACATGCATGCTCAATGTGCCATGATGTAGGTCAGAAAATTGAAGATTGTAATCCCTAAACTTTGGCAATAGATTGCACCCAAAAAGGGTAAAACAAGTAAAACATATTTTTGAAGACCCACTTCCGCAAAATGCCGTCCAAAAAAGAGACAAAACATCAAATATACATTTTTCAGTTCTAGGTAGCTTAAGTAGGTTAAAATAGTATTCCTCAAATGCATTTAGCGTCATTTAGTTCAATAAGGGTCTAGTGGTTTCTAACAATTTTCATGAAGTGCATTCCACGGTACAAAACTAGTAAAAGTCACGGACCCTCGCTAATACAAAACTGTTTTTCTTTGCTCTCTCTTTCTCAAAGATATATAACTTTGCTCCGTTCAGAGAGGAAGGGATTTTCCATCAATCTGATTTGTTCGCTGAAAGAAGGAGCACATTGTATCGTTTCAGGTTGGGCGATTGTGAGCGTGAAATTGAAGTTGAATGAACTGAAGATGACTCAAACGCTGATCCAGTTTCTAGAAAACTCATTGGAATAGGGTTTTGTGGCCAGGAAAAAAGGAAGATCCCTCGCTGCTCTCGTCTCCTCGTTTCTCTGGATCTCTTTGTCAGTTTCTGGGAGCTAATTCCTCGATAATGTATTCCGTTTCGGGCTGATAAAGATTGAAATTCGAGGCGAAGGCGTCTCTGGAAATTATCATTCCTTCGAAGGACAATGAGAGTCAATGAAAGTTTGTCTCCCTCGACGGGAAGTTTTAGTAGGAAAAATACTTTAATCCCTCTTGACGGAAAACTTCGCCGGGGTTCCTAGGCCAAAAAGGTGGGTGCTTCGCTCTTTCTGGTTGGTTTTCTCTAATGCTTTATTAGGAAAAAAGAAAATGAAAGTCCCAGGAATTTCCCTTTGCTTCAGAAGAGCCACAGAGGGACTAATGGGATTATTGACACAAATAAGAACAATGAACTGCCAGGAACCAGTGCACAAGAGCTTTCCACAGACAGATTCGGCTCGACAATCGTCGGTCTAGAATTGGAATACGAACTGGTCTCACTCACGCTTGCTGGAAAGAGAGGCAGAAAATGGCCATGAAAACTCACCGTCTCGTTTATCAATAGTTACTGGATGTTTTAATGGAGAATCAGTACTTGCTCTGAACAAGACCCATGAAGTTGTGTAACAACTTGTGCCAACGCTCAGGATCATCCAGATATGCAGGATGGCCAGCATTCGGAATGATTTGCAAGTCACTGCTGGTGGGGATTTCCTTCAAAATGACACTCGACCCGCGGCCATCATTTTCACCCACAACGATTAGAGTGGGCACCCTGACGTTTGATAATCGACCTTTGTAGCTGAAAGCTGACCCAGGGGCCACGGGTACGTAACCACTCAGGAGCTCTAGACCAAAGAGTAAGAGCTTAAACTGTTCACAAGTCGTGGGAATATTGTTTGTAAGTCTTACCAGGATTGGATAGCAACAGAGGTAGAGAGAACGAGCCAGAATAAGAAGGTGAGACCAACACTACGGGTTGACCGGGTGAGAGGGCTCCAATCAGCTCTGCCAAGAACTCCTCGCGTTTACCAATGCTACCCGAAGCTGTGTTACCGGATCCTTGCCAAAGATAACGTTTACTCATCAAACTCTTTTTAATGGAAAAGTTCAAGAAAGGGAATTTGTTGGTGCTTTAATACCTGGTAAGTCCACTGCAATGACTCGATGGCCTAAGGTGGACATGGTCTGAGTGGTATCGATCTGGTTTTGCCACGTTGAGGAAGTAAATGCCGCTCCGTGAAGTAAAAACAAAGTGAGTCCTGTGGGATCCACCACCTTTCCCGGTTCGGCCACTCGGTAAAAGACATCAATACCCTGGAGTAAGAAGCACCTGTTCACATCGGCTGAATGATCTAGGACAAGAACAATGTGTCATGTGTTTACCTTGACCTTGACGGAGCTTTCGGATATTATTGCTCCCTCGACCGTGTCGAGCACATTTTGAGGGATATCTTGAGCCAAGTAGTCCTGATTTCTCCAATCAATTGCGGACAAAACCAGTCCGAACAATAAGAAGCTTATTGTGAGGGCAGAATACACTCGCCTTTGTCTTTGAGAGTTCATTTTCAAACTGGATAGATACCGTCAAAGGTGAAAAAAGGAGAGGCCAGGTCTACCTAAGTGCCACTTCTCTCATGCCTCGAAGTGTCTTCAGTTATCGTTTCATTTTGATCACCTGGGCACTCAGAGCAAAACCTAGATGGGTACCACTTGGATGTGCGTTTGACTATTTGAGTGCTCTATGATAATAACAGTGACACATTCATCTTAGTAAACAGTTGCTCTACAAATACTGGATTGACTTTAGTTGGCCTAAACGTGTAAACGGTGCGCAATTGCACATGCTATAAATAGTAAACTGAACAAATGTCTCCCATTTACAATTGGTATCTGGCATACATGTATATTTTCTATAAAGATGTGGCATATTGACTTCATGTTTAATATTCCACTAGTGGCCCTTCTAGCTTTGTCCACGACGAATCTTTGCCTCCTAGCAGAGCTATAATCACATGAACACTAGTAACATACGTCGTACGTTTATCAGCACCCACACGCACCCAAGAACCCACTGATATCGAGACCCAATGGTTATTTTATGTATTTAGCAGCTCCGCGGACAATTCTGCCCAATGTGTGGTAAAGCCTTCAATGTGGATTGAAGAGCTTCGAGCCATGTCAAATGCAAGTCTTGAGTCAATACGTGACAATCAATTTGGAGTGTTGGTTGTGCTATCTGATTTCAATCCCTCTCAACTGCCCCGAAAGTCCACAGCAGCACAGCAGTCTAAGTAAGCAGACTTTTTGAGTCGGTAGAAGCCATTCTTAAGATAGACTTAAAACTTTCAAAAAGGATAAAAAATATTGTGAAACATGGGTGGATGGATGCATCATGGTTTAAGACAGAGGATCCTACTGCGTGTATATTCATTCCAAATCTGACGAATGTGAATTTACCTTGTCATCGCCAATTTGGTTTGATTTTTCCGTTAATTTGTATTTTATTCAAAAACTTCGCTTGATATCAGTAGCTTTTCTCAATAAGTAAGATAAAAAAAACTTGGTCATTTGTGTGTGGGTCTTGTTCATATTCATCAATATTGTAAATGATTGGATCCAGAGGAAGGTAGGTCTAATTGACCAATTCAGAAAGCTAGGTCGTATAACGTTGCTTATTCATTGACAAGCAAGACCATCTCTGGATTTGTTTTTGTTTGAAAGTTGTTGCAATGCTTACCCAAGCGGGTGGAACACGAGGGACATAAATAGGTCTAATCTTTGGAAAAGTCTGAGAATTTGTCATTTTTTGTGCTATCCTCAAAAAACTTGAATCATATTTTCCCATCCGAAACGCATATCTCAGTGCTTTGGGATCTTCTTGAGACAAAGAATCAGCTGCTAGCTTTGAATAATGTTGGCTATTGTTTGCAAATTGATCGTTAAACCCAAGAGGGGATTGTCGGAATGACCCAATTTCCCCCGCATGTTGTTCTTGACGAGCTTGCCAAGAGAATTGATTCACTCCAGATTTTCCCCCGAGGATCGTCTTCTTCACTATTACTGGTATGCTCATGTAGCAAAGAAGGCCATCATGTGCGGCAAAGGCCGAAACAGAGCGGTGGTACAAGTTGATACCTCCTCATGACAAGGACATAATCACTAAAGATGGGCATCTTCCCTTGAAGTTCCACAGGGTTCCTAAGCCTCGCGCCGTCAACGTATATTTACTGAAATAAGTTCGGAAGTTGGTCTATCCTTGACGTTATCGTCCTTGAGCCCCGATTGGTCACCAACTCTCCGACGCACATTTACGATCACAACAAGAGCTACTTTGCCTAGATGGAACGCTCTTGGAACCAAAGGCGAACTGTCCATCTTTTCTTCAGGTCTGACTTGATTTGCCGGCCAGTGGAGAATCATCGATCAAAAGAGGGATATTTCCTAATGTACATCCCATTGTCCAGTTGGGTGGAGGCAATTTCTGGCGTCCTCAATGTGGTGACCCTGAGCCTGATATGGTCGAGAATCCTGAAAGAAAGGGTTCTTCTCCTCATGCCTTTCGGTGCCTCATTTCCACAAGAGAGGGAAACGGATTCTATGCCCTTGTATATTCAACCTATTCAACGCTACCCGGGCAACAAATGACGTGAAATGCTTTGGCACTCACTTTCCTGGAATTCATGGCAAACTTTATCCTTCCCTTTCCTTAAAATCAAAACTGGCCAAGGACACCTCCAGACATGTTTGCATTCAGGTTTCTAATCCAGAGGAAATCAATAGTTGAACAAGTTGGTCTGAGACATTTACTTCAAATCGTTAAACTTGAGGGGTTGAAAAGATGTTTTTATTGGCAAGGAAGTAAAAATCTTCCTTACTTCCGTTGGCCGAGCTGCAAATGTTCTTTACTCAAAGAAGAAAAGATGGAAAGGGTGGTTAGAGTGCATAGACATTCCATCTAATGTACACAGTGTACAGTAGAGAGTACACACCACAAACAATCCGTTGGCAAGGCCCTCGCCTGCTCAAAAGTCTTCCTGGTCCATGCTCAGAAGGCTTACAAATCCTTTGCCAAAGGCAGTGTGTCCTTTCAAGTAATCAGATTCCCTCCTCCTCCTCCTCCTCCTCCTCTCCGCTCATAATTTGGCAGTGTGTAAGGAACAACTCCTGGGAAATTATTTACTTACTTGATATCGACCACCGTCCCAATTCAACTCCGCGATCTTATCTAACAGGATTGACACCCAAAGGCGAACACTTGAAGGCATGAATTGCATTTTTGTCGTCCCCGAGTTTTTCTCCATACAGACATCAAGAAGATCTGGGACGCTTTGTCGTTGCTTACATGCTACTACTACCAGGAACTTCGGACGTAGAAGATGCCAAGTGGAGGCGCTCTGGCAAATTCCCCAAACCCCGTCTTGAATTACTAGTCGTTTTTCCCCCGGACAAAGATACGAGCTCGTCGTGATTGCCTCCTTTCTTTACTGTTATGGTAGTGCATGTCTTCAATTGAGTTAAGGAACCGCCTACGATATCTAGTGGTGTACTTACGTACGTACGTGTACGTTCATGGGTTCACGTTCGTATTTCAGCCTTTGGTTGACGAGAGCCAAAGATTAAGTCGAACATCTCGGTATGTTTCAGCGGAGAGAGAGAGTTCTTTAGTTGTTGTTGCTCATTCTGTTGTTCTTGGTGTGGTTCTTGTTGCTGCTCTCTCGATGTTGGCTAATGAATGATGATGCCCTGAAGAGTAGGAAATACTGTTGTATCCACTCTGGCTCATTCGTCTCGGCAGACAAATAAAACTTTTACAAGAGTTGGGACAAATCGGTGAGGCACCTTTTTCGACGTCAGTCAGTCGGTGAACGGCATTTCGCGCTGCCATTCGCCGGTGTCAACTCTTGAGGCGACGGACCTTCGGTTCTAGCCGAACGGAAGGAGAAAGCAAGGTGGAACGAAGCCAGCATTTCCTTGGAGGATTTGGACCAAGTCAGAGTGGTGTTGGAAAACACTTCAGAAGAGAGTTTCATAAATCAGACATCCTGCAGTGTTTTTTGTTCCTACTTGAAGAAGGTTATGTCTGTGGGACATGCCGATTTTGAGAGCTATTGAAGGCACAATCACCCAAGGTAAGACTCGGCTTCAGTTGCTTCTTCTTAGTCTATCTCATTCTTTACGTCCAAAGCAAGTATGCGGCGAGGATCCTCACAAACCCTTTGATCTTTATGAGAAGCGAAATTTGCCTAGCCGCCCTGAAGTCGTTGGAAAATTTGGGCCTTCGCGTTCCATCTGAGACTTGCCTGAAACCTAGGAAAACCATCAGCGTTGATGCATTTCGGACTAATTTCAAAAGAGACTCTCGTGTTGCAAATCCGGAAAGAGCCCTTAGTTGGAGTCGTCTTAAATCTGTTTTCTATCGCGGGCACTCTAAATTTGGCGACTGGATAAAAAGTCAATTTGTTCTTGAACTGATCCAGAATGGGGACCTCAGTGAAAATTACGCCAAACTGCAAAGAACAGCTCTTTAAATAGGCCCGAGCACATCCAATAAACGTCAGTTCCACTATCTCATCGCCAGGCGAAAAGCCAAAAAGGCTGCCAATCACCATCGATGATTGGCTAAATTCAACTTTGTATAGCTTACTCCTTTTTTGGATCCGCGTTCAAGTTCCACGCGTTATTCAATTTCAAACATCAACATAGAGGAGCGTCTGTCTGTCTGTCTCTAGATGGCTTAAACCCGCTCTTTTATCTGCCCAGTCGCTTCTAAGATGTCTTGACTTGGAATTTGGAATCTCTGGTTGTTTTTGGTGGGTCCACTCGTAAAGTACAGTTTACTGGAGCACTGCAGTTCAGCGATTCGGACGTCAAGACATGGCCGATTTTTGTCTAACATGCCGCGTGGTTGGCTCAGAAAGATAAAAGGGAATGGGAAGGCACCTAATCCTTTCACTAACACATGCGAGAAAGAGAGAGGGAACAAGATGGCGGAAACGACATTTCTGCCTTAATGTATTTACTTTTCTGAGGCCAATTGCGGTTTTGAGGCTTTCAAGACCGACACTATGATCATAAAACAAAGCCCACTGCTGCGCTAGCCTTACCTTGATTCCCGAGGAGCATAATAAGGGCCTTTTCCTTCAAAATTAGCTTATTCTCAGATTGATCATTTCTCTGTGCAGATTTTTTACGAGCATCAAGCTTGTTTTCCTTTGTATAGTGTAAAATCTACAGATTACATTCTTGTTACCATGGAGAATATCTCCTATCGACAGAGATGAGAGTAACTCATTTGGCCTTCATTAGCAATGTCTAAAAGGTAGATCCTTTCTCAGAATTTTTTGGAAAATTGCCTTGACATTTTGACTACGTTCGCCAAAATTATGTACTTAAGAGACCGAGTGTTTCCACGGATCAAAAATCATGTTCAAGCGCAACTGAGGCCCTGAACCATTCCATCATCACGCCTGACACGCCTACTCCACAGATTATCTGTCTGAAAAAAAGTCAAGACACATCAAAATACCTCATGACATCCGCCGGGTACGGAATCACACAAAAAGGCGTTCGTGGCTCGATCCATCATTCGCCCTTCTCGACAGGCCCTCATTTCATACTAGATCTCAAAAGGCCGTCGTATGTCACAAAAGACGAGAAAAACACGGCTGCCCTGTTAAGGCATACTCAGTCATGGGATTGGCTCATTTTGAGGCGCGACAAACTTTGGGATGGAGGTGTTTTTCTTCTCGAGATTTCATGTGTTGCGAATCCCAATGGATCTCCAAAAGCGCGTCTATTCCCTGAGGAGTCAATCAAGACTTTGGAACCCAATATTCTTCCAAAGTGCATTTCTTCCGCTGTCAAGTAGCTCCCCCATCAGAAGGGCGTCACCGCGGCAATATGGAACCAGACCAAGTCATCTCGACTGTTGTTTTATCCTTTGCCCCACATTTTTTAATCTTCTTATTGCCACGAGGGCATGGACTTTGAATAGACGATTCTCTAGCTTAAAGATCCCTTTTTGGTCTAGCTTTACCCACGATGTATTTGGAACATGAGTCAGTCCTCTCAGTCAAAACAAAAATCGATAAATGATTGAGTAAACAGAAGCTTGTCAACCATCCATTCCAGAAGTAAACTAAGTTGTTGTTTTTCTTCCGACATCTTATGGTTATGACTCCAACTACACCTTGTCTGTCTGAAAGTCTATAGAATAAATTGGCACCATGCAATTCACAAGACATCGTGATTGTGACTGAGGAATCAAGGAAAAGAATGAACGTATAAGACTGGATGGAATTAGGGTGACTGGTGGACAAGGGTGCTAAAGCAACCTTCTCCCTCTCGTGGAACACAGAACAAACTAACCACACATGCTAGTGTCACTCTGTGATGTGTGTGTACTGTGTAGTATACAGTATATTTAGGTATGTGTGTCAATCGCAGTTGACCACATTGTGCCATTCCCAAAACGGCAACCAAGGTCCAAGCCAGTGTACTTACGTAGATATGGGGCCACATTTCTTCCTCTATTCCATGTCGTAGGGGGGGCTTAGGAACCTTAGTCGTTCAATAATTGGGTGGTGCATCATGATCGTTAGTGGGTAATTATGGACTCGTTAAGAGTGCGAGACACTTTCATTATTGACAGTTATTAGCCATAAATGGTGTCCATGGAGGCCATAAACTTGATCAACCGAGGCCTTCCAACGTTCTTGATAGATGGATATATCTATTTTGGCAATTTAGCTGCGTGCGTTTATCATTCCATGCGCGAAGATCCCTGAACACTCGGCCAAATTCCTCGTCCCCATTTTGGTAAGGGGGCATATGTGAAAGGCACCTCGAAGTAAACCAACCAACCAGCGAACCAACGTGAGTGTGTGTGTGTGTATGTGTGCAATTGGATCTCTCCTTTGTCAAATGTCACTGACAAATGTATTGTTTATTGATTCTGTCCACCACCACCCTTGCCACTACGAACAATACTACTACTACTACTACTACTACTACTACTACTACTACTCCTAGCATCACTATCAAGACTGGTTGTGTGAGGAGGATCCATGGGTCAAAGGCCAGTAACTGACGACAATGACAGAATACTAATTCGACCCGATGTGATCTAGCGAGGATGTCCTTTTTCCCTCCTTTGGACCAGAGGTCCCCTTCGAACGCCTCCATAGAGAGCCCATTGTATTTTTCAATACATTCTTCATCTGGTAGCACTCTGCGAGTTGTACCGTAGATGTACAATGTCATGTAGGACCAGAAAAGGTCGGGAAGTTCAATGTGCGCAACAGATTGAAGTTCGTATATTGGAAATAGCTTCTCCGGCCTTTGATGAATTATCCACGCCCGTCTTTCTCAGGTGAGGCCCATCTTCCCATGATGATGGAGATGAAAGAAAGTTGAAAAGTTAGAAGTTGGAGGGAAACCTAGCTGATGAATAATTTATTGATACGGATATGATGTACTATGTGGAATGCACACACCCTATTGCCGTCGATATATTGGGCATAGAGCCTTTTATCTCTAATGAATCTCGGGCAGTCTAAGGAGGCATACTCAGCCTTCATTATTCCCTTCCGCACTTGAACGAGTAGGCAACTATTTCGGTTACCCACTCGAGGTCATTAGTCATGAATGGACAGGGGCAAACCCTGTTTTGAACTTTGCCATGCCTCCCCTCCCAAATCTCGTGAGTAATAATGAATATGATTAACCAGTCCATCTATGTAATGTGTACGTATGTGGTGAGTGCAATAGTAATGGATCTTGTTCAACTGGATGAGCCGAGTTCCTGCTCTTCGCCCTCTCTTTGCTGATCTTTTATGGGTTCCTGTCTCCGTTAAATACTTAAGGTCCAAGCACCACGGAAGCATGAATCCCCCCGGGATGAGTCAAGTTTGGTATTTTGTGAAGAGGATAACTTCCTTCCCTGCTTCCCCAATAGCTTGGGTATATTGTAGAGAGCTCCTCGAGCACGGAGAATGGTTCTGAACTAATCGAAGTTCATGAAGAGCTCGAGAACAGGAACAAGTGAGTGTTCGCGTGTGAGAGTGCCCGTCATGAGGGAGGAAAAGTTTCCACATTTGTCCAAGTTGTTCTTCTGCCACGTGGTTGAGCAATTCCAATATATTCCATTGGTTGTTTCTCTTTCTTTCACAATCATCCGGGGCCTACGCATCCGTCGTATCCTTCGTCCAAAGACCTCTTTGTTGTTTCTCATGTTGTTGCTGTTGTTGTTGTGAAATGTTTGCTTAGGCTTTGGCAAGAATTTATCACTTGGAAACGGGAAAGTGTCTGAAGGTTGAACAGTGACGGTGCTATCTGGCTGGCTGGCTGGGTGGCTGGTTCGCGTGCTCTTGGTCTTGACTGCTCTCAAGCACCCCTGTTTCCCAAGGATTGCCAAGTTACCATTCCTCGTCATTCTCTTTTCAGGTCATTGAAAACCAAGATACGTGAAATGAAGTCAAAACCATCTTGGAACCAATAGTGAGTTGGACCTGCTATTGGGTTTTCTCGGGCTGGCCCACGGACCCCACAACCATTTGGTCGGATCTTGGATAGCTGAGCAAGTTTCAATACCGTTGCTTTTTGTCTACCCAGATCCGATATTTCACCGCTCTCGTGGTGTAACTAAACAATCCGCCTTGCAACAACAATGGGCCATCCCAAGGAACAAGGAACATCCCGAGGGTAGAGGAAACTGTGAAAAGGCCAAAGACACACCAACTCACTCAAGAAGTGACAGTTCTTTGAAAACAGCCAAGCATTTAGGCTCTGGTTGTCGAGTTTTAAAATATTCCATCCATCCCTCGGTGGCTGTTGGTTGTTCTCCTGCTTGTTGTTGTTGTTGTTGCTGTTGTTTCTGTCTTCGTCGTCGAGGCTTTGAATCTTGAGATCCGAGGAAAACCCAGAGTGAAGAAGGAGAAGAGAGGCCAGAGAGCCTCGAGGCTGTTGGATGGATCAAACAAAGAAATAAGATGATCATGTCAAGCCGAGCGTTCTGGGTGGGCTTCCATTTTCTGATCTTGGGTAGGGAAATTGATGATTGCTCGAGTCTAAACTGAAATGGAAATGGACGACGACTATTGCTACTACCTCTCTATATCTATGTAGATGGTAGTCTCAAGAACCTGGAACATTGGAACATTGGATTCTCTTCGGTCTTGCAGATTTACTATGGCCGTCGTGGTCTTCGAGCGTGGAGTCCTCTTTGGTGAATGACAAACAATGGATGAGCTCCTTGTCCAATAAAGAAGGCACATTCACGGCAGACTTTGAGGAGGAAAATGGAACGACCATCGCTGTGCGGGATGGAACCAAAGCCGTTCTTAATTGCAGGGTCTACCTTCGACACGATAAAACAGTAAGTCGTCGCTCAAGTCGCGGCTCTTTTCAAAATACACCTAGCTCCATCCAAGTGTTGGCTAGTATTGTGTACCCTTCTATCGAAAAGGTTTAATAGCCACTCCATCCATCATTTTCATCGATAAATGGTGAACAAGGCCCTCGAAGGCTACGATTTTTTAATCATAGAACCTCTGGGCCCCCTGGATGTTCCAATTTCAAACATAACCGAAAACAAATACTCGTTCTCACCTTAATTTGATTGTTCGTTAACACAAAAGTAGGTCAATGAAGAACTTTGTGACAATAGTAAAACATTTCATAGGAGGCATTACTTTCAACAAAGCAGTTTATCAACTTGCTTTTAGCAACCAATTCTAGCAGTTTGATAAGTGTCTGTTCTCGAAGAACATCACAAAAGCAGCCATTGCATTTCCGCTCACCCTTATCCCAAATCCAATTCTAAGAAAATGCAGTCCTCGAGTCATTCTAAGGATTGCTATTATGTTTAGAATGACTCTTCAATTGCAGTTTCTAACCCGAAAGAAACATTTTCAAAAGAGCTCAGATTTAGCTTGGGAGTTGAGGGCGGATATTTAACGTTCCACATCAAAAGAAATAAGTTGAGGAAAGGTAGGAACGTGCTACCGTTTCTCTCACAACGACCTGTTTTGCGTCACACTCATTACTATTCAGAGAGTGCAATATCAATCATGGGATGCACTTAGTTATGTCAGTAATCTGGTGGAGGCGTTCCTGAGGTTTGACGACAAAATTAGGGCCTTGCCACGTGTTTATTTGCCAAACTGCAACACGGAGTTTTTCGCGGAAAGCAGCCCCTTTTTATACCGTGTAAAGCACAACAAGATGGGTTGAACATTGAAAAACAAAAACACGCCGATAGGTTGTCGATCCTAAAGAAACAAGAAAACAATGCCCGATCCTTGGCCAAGAGGAACTTTTCTCGCTCCCACCCTCAAAAAAGGCTGGGCATCCTTTAACAGATTCAGTTTCATGGCTTTCGAGGCATTCGTGCGCGAGTTTTGGTGGGTATTGGGCTTTTGGTCCGCAGTTTTTTTTTCTCCAAACCCTATTTGGCAAGTTTGTGTGAAACTCCTCCATTCAGGGTGGCATTTTTGAGCGAAGACGATTTTCAATTATTCTCTGGTGATGGATTTTGTTCATTTAGTCTCTTTGGCGGATCTTTTTGCTGGATTAATGGCAAAAAGACAATGGATTTCCCGGTGCCCCTTTGGCCCAACTTCTTGGATATCCTATTAAATACACTCGTTCGCACCTTGGTGCTAAAAAGACGCTTTTTGTGCCATTCCTCATTTCCTCCCTAAAAACTCCACCGTAATATTGGATCTTCAGTGCCAAGAAACATGTCCCATGGGAACATTGCCAAACAGGATAAGCCTCCGATCATGTAAAGCAGAAATAAATCTGCAAATCTGTCGTGGAATTACTTCTCGTAAACCACATCAAGAACGTTGATGCATTGGTGAGTTTGCAAAACCAAGCGATGCTTTTTTTTCTTTTTCCAAGTCACGACGTTGACTGCACTAAAAAAGAAAATGGCATCCTGCAAACCTATCTCGTACTGGTCCTTCACATTGGCCTTTACCCACGTGCGGAGCAATCATGGAGCTCGGTGGAGTGCAAACCTAGCACGGTAAAGGAGCAGTAAAAGCCCACACCCGAGCTTGGCCGACCATACAATACAGCCTGAGGGGATGGATAATAACGATTGCCCAAGTGGTAAAACTCCATTTATAACGGTATTAAGTGGGGAAACTTTTTTCAAAAAGCCTCAACCCCGAGCTTGGGGCCCATTTTGGGGTTAACCCATTTTGGTTTGCATTAAGTAAGGATGAGTCGCCAATTGAAGTTGAAGTGACCCCGGAGGCGTCCATTCTAAACTTACGGGGAAGTAAGATTAAAACAAAAATGCACTCGATATTGGTTCTCAACGATCCACACACGGGAGAGAAGTTTAGAGGCTCGTTGGGTGAGGCCGTGGCTAAACCAAATTTCCCGGCGCACTTGTAAAACGTAAAGGGTGCGTGAGTGTGACCAGAATTTACGCAAACAATTTCCGCTCTCAAGCTTTAAATTCCTTTGAGATAGGCCTCCTGTTGGCTCAGGCAAATTGTGCTAGAAGAAGACACATATGCGTGGTCCTTCGGGAGCACTTCTTTTCTCCTCACCTTGTGTTGGCCTCAATAGTTTTACTTGTCGACAACCACCAACTACATCGGAGCCTAGCAGGACGGTGAAAAAGTGTGCAAGTCTTGGCCTTGAGCGATTTCTTTACGTACAACAGATGCGTGCAGAGCGAAGATCGTCGAACGTGAGGGTTACAGCAATGTGGGAAACGATCGATCCCAGCCTCAAGTTCAAGAAGGTGTCTCAATTGAAGTTCTGAAGCAATTTTGTAACCTTATGAAAAGTAAAGACCGGAGTGGATTATCTGGAATGAGGTCATTTGTCTTCTATAAACTTTGAAGCCAGTCCATGCCTTGAAACACTAATCAGTGGGCCCTTAGTCGGTTGGCGAATGAAGATCAACGGGCAAAAATGAAGTCTGATCTCACTCACCCTAGTGGAGAGGGTCGGAATGTTCATTCGTTTCTCCATGTGATGCATCACCAAACAAAACTTTGTTGGTCCGGACTAGGCCATAAATTATCATTACTCATTCGGGTAATTCATTTTTTTGTTCTCAAAGATTCTGCACTCAATCTGGAGTGCTGACAATGGCAGCTCTAATGGTGCATTGAACACACCCATATGGACATACATCGAGTCCTTTTCAGTCTGAACTTGCGACAGAAAACAAGAACCCCGTGACTTTTCGGGTGCGAAAGGTCAAGAAAAGGACTCACACAAAGAAAATGTGTCGCAGAACCAGCAAGGAAAAGACGAGCATTAAGCCCGTGTTCAAGCTTGAAGAAACTTTTACGAGAATGTCATGTGACATGCTGACAATCCCCAGACGCAGCAAATGATTGACGGGAATCAAATTGGACAGCCGGATGGCTTTTAGATATGCTCATGAGATGGTCCAGACTTGCACTGTCCTATGGAAAACTTCTCACGTGACAAATCACACCGAGCCCTCTGACGATGGCCTTTTCCGGCCAGGTAGCAATGGCCACCCTCAAATATCTGCAGTACTTCTGGAAATGAGCATGCTCACCATTGGTGCTCACAATAACAACAATGCCGGAACAAAGAGAATGAGCGCGTGAAATGAGATTGAAGGAGAGCAAGATCTCAGATTTGAACTTTTCAGCTTTGTGTACCACAACCGCAATGCCAACTTTGAGGGACACATTCCCTCGCAATTTATGCGTCCCACTGAGCCCGCCCCTTTGGAGTCATTCTAGATGTAAGCGTTGTGCAAGGAATTAAAATTGTTCTTGTCATCACTTAACATGGCGTGCCTAAGAAAGGCCTCCCCCCCCGGGACTGACATGAGGAGAGATCGCTATCTGAAAGACAGCTCCACTTACTAGAGAAGAATCAGGAAGCGGCGTCTCCCAATGGAAGAAGATCCTGAAGTCTCTTTGAGCTCATTTTTGTAATGGACCGCAGGGTTGCTTCAAGCCGACTACCATCTCTCTCTCGATCTCTAATGCAAAAGGGGTCGAAGAAAGAAGTCTTACATTGACCTTAATTTGAGCTGGAAAAGCCTCGCTCAATTTCTGAGGGGCCCCTTCCTTCACAACCCGCGGCTGCCTGTATCTGTCTCAGCTCGATCTGGCGCTCGCTTGAGTAAGCTTTGATTTGCTGTGTAATTTTTGGCGGACAGACCAACATGGCAAGATGGGAACTGCAATAGGGATTCACTAAATTTAGCTGACTCAATGACTCCTTATTTCGAATGGTTGAAATTGTTGCAGGGTTTCCCATCGAAAACTTCGTCTTTGAATTTGGACGGGAAATGAAAACTAAATTCAATTGGATTTTTGCGCCAAACATTTGTCAAACTCCGATGTACAAAGAGAAACTTGAACAAAAAAACACGTGGCCGGAAGTGAGCGTGGAATGCTGCTCCGGCGTTAAAGTTGGGCATAATCATGCGTTGAAAATGCATTTCTCTACTGGTAGGGAAACTTTTTCCAACCATCCATTGTCATCAAACCATCCCAACAGATGCTCCAATGAGCCAAAAATTGTAGACCCCCCACCCTCCAGCCCTCAGCCGACACTAGCTTTTGTTCTTCGTTTGCCTCGTTGTTTCGCTGAATCTAGATTGTTTCGCACGGTTTGGCATTTCAAGGCGTACCTGGCAAATTGGTCCTAAAAACAATCCTACCCTACAACTTGCACTGATTGCTGGCCGGCAATAAAGGCTTTACGATGGTAGTTTCTCGGCCTCAAGGACTTAGAGGGTCATTCTCTTTGGGGCTGACAATCGCACATCCACCAACAGTCAAGGTCGTCCTCTCATACGTACTGTACTGCGTACTGTATGTACAGTACGTACGTCAGGAAATAAGCAGTTTATCTGAAGTCGGCATCTGACTGCCCGGCTTGGATTGAGGTCTGAATTTTCCTCTTACGAAGGTTCATCCCTACGTAAATCTTGAGATGAGGGTAAGGGGCCCTTTTTGTCGGTCCACCTTGGCGTGTTTTATTCAAGAGCTTGGGGTATTGTAAACAACTAGACAGAATACCTGGACCTCTCTTTCCAGACTTGACCCTTGTGTCCGTGACAGATAGCCAATTTACTACTTGTCCAACTTGAAATTGGTCAAATTTTTTGTTACCCCTCCTTTTCGGTGAACATGTTGTCTACAACACGGCTACTTTTCACCTATGGTTCACTTAGTGATACAGACTTTTTAGAAATGGACATGCATGTGTAGATATAAACATAAGTATTATGGTTGCAAGCAAGAATTGTGATTCATAGGATTAGGCTTATTACTACGCAACCTTCAGTTGTTCAGTTATAATATCTACCTTAAAGGCTCCAAAATAGATCGAAAGGGAAACAAACTTAAGCTTTAAGGCCTCCAAACATGCAAATTTACTTGTTCCCATAAAATCGTCCCTTTTGACATTATTGGAAATGCCTGTCTGGCGATACGCAAAGCTTGACTACAATTGCTTCGTTTTGTTTGTATTGTATTGTTTTACGTTTGCTTTTGATATGGATCTCAGATCGAGTAATAGATATGCATTTGATTGCTTTTTAAGTTCAGAGATAGTAGTCAAAGACAATTAATTGCAACGCAAACACTGTTTTTTTGTCTATGGCTTTTGTGTTCCTAAGCAGGAAAACCATAACTGTTTTAACTTTTCAAATGAAAATCTAGGGTTTCTTCAATGTTCAACTTGAGCCCCTTTAATGATCATGGAAGCTCGTCCATTGGTAGCTTTGAAGTTGCTTTCGTACAAATGTTTGGATACAATGCTAGATCAGCGCTATAGCATTCAAGGAATAGCCAGGTTGGCACACCAACCATATTTCGTAGATTTATTATTCATCATATCGCCCTAAAAATTAACAAGAATCATTACCTTGTTGTCGCTAGGAAAGCCCGCAAAAAAACCAAGCAGAGGAAGCGAATAAACGATCTTGCAATGGTCTCGACAAAAATAGAACCCTTCCTTGTGCTGTTGTCTTGGTTCACCACTATTCAAATCTTATGTACTCCTGGGTCACTTTAAATGGTTCCGAACGTCAAGTGCCCATATCTAATCCTTTTGAAACGAGCATACAATAGTAGTAGGTACACTATACTGGGGTTGTTTCATGCTGCCATAGCACGATGGCGGTAGCATAGCCCTTAATTAGGCTCCAATTTGCCACAGGCGGTTTTAACGACTCAATTGAGAGATGAAAAAAAGGGCTATTTTCAAATTTGCGTGGACCATTTTCGCCACACTGAGACGCAAGTCACGTACGTACGTGTGTAAAGTGTTCGTGGCGAGGCGAAAATGTGGTCTCCAGTGAGAGATTGTGTCCTCTTTTTTGCCTGCAAACGAAGGGTCCCAGTTATCTTGGGAATTGCCGGTAGCGGAAATGAGGCCTTCGCACGCCCACCCTCGTCACCCTTGTCGCGTGGTAAGGCCGCTCATTCCCTCAGGTTACAACAATTTTGACTGAAATCCGTCTTGCCAACACTCTTGATGCAGAGACATTTACATTATTGAAGCGAAGGGCCCCGTTGCACTGGCTTGTGCGGTCATCAACGTGGATGGAAATGCACGACCTCGTCCTGCATCACTAATTCCATAGGCGGGACGTGGAGGACCTCATCCGCTATCCCTGTCTCTCGTTCAAGGATTATCTTCATCAGCTACAGTTCCTCTTTGCCCTTCTTTTAATCTTCATTTCAAAATCCGTTGACCTTGGATGATGTGAAGCCATATACCTGAAACCAATGATACCGTTGATGGGATCAAAGAGGAGCGTAATACAAAATCAAGTATTCTTCAGTCACAGGAGAGGCTTTTTACGTCTAGAAGAGGCGCAGAAAGCATTGTTAGAATAACTTGTCATTGCCTTCATTCAGTTGTAAAAAAGACTGCGGATGAGGCTGTGGCCATAGTACAAGACTAGAAATTTTGAGAGTCCAAAACCAAGGCCGGATTAGGGGACCATCTTTATCTATGCACAACCTCTGTAAGTTAGGAGCTCAAGTATTTGTCAAGCAGCCTAGCTCGACTGTCAAGTTGCATTAATGGAACCCAACGGCACCTGCCAATGTCAGGATCCCAACTTTTCAACTTTTGTGTCTTGGCATGCATTCTGGCATGTTCTAATGGAAAACGAGAATGCGGACCTGAGCCGAACAGGGCAAGTTTCACTAAAGGTCACGCAGAGATTTGGCTGTAATTACTTGATGCGTCGAAGTAAATGGAACGCCCAATCCAACCTTGGGACGGGACCACAAAACAATCAGGCACACTTGAAACCACATTTACCGACAAAGTCAATCCTTTGTTCGTGTCGATATCGACACAGTAGTGCCAGCCAGGTTGTGCTAGTATATCTTGAACGGATTGCATGGTTGGAACACCAATATACAGTCTTCCTCCCATCAGGTAATACATTTTTCTTTGGGTCTGCGACTTTGACCGCATTGAACAGTGTTGCTGACTTGGACTGCAATCCAGAGGCAAGTTTGTCTTTGAAAGCTGGCTGGAGTTGTGAGGATTAAGAGGTAAGGCCACATTGTCCATCTTTGTATATTTGAAGCACAAGAAAGTCGGATGGCTATCTTGTTCTATACAGTAAAAGGATCCCTAGAGAGTCAAGTTAATCCTATCAACGGCGGCCTACCGGAATAAAGGTTAGGATTCTGGAATGCTGTAAACGGCTAAAAACGGAAGCAACCTTTTAGAACACCAATTTCTAAAACAACATTTCAATTCAGGTTGGATCAGGGATTTGACGCACGCATCATCAAGTTGAACAACGAATAATATTAACCCTTGATCCACGGCTTCAACCAGTTACTTGGGACCTGCGTAATGTGCTTGGATAGAGATAAAGTGGCCTAATTAGTAAATCGTCAGATAATCTCGATTCCACTCCGTGTACCACTCAGCTGGAACCATCTCGACATTGGTTCCAGACAATGAACCTCTAACGCTCACAACAAGATAACAAAGGCTCAAGCAAGGTTTCATTGTTTTTACCCACTCATTGTCGTCGTCGTTGTCCTGGTGACCTTGACGGCCTTAATCCAATGATGTCGAACAAAGCCAGGCCGTCCTTGCAGTCTTGTGTTCATTACTTCCATCAAATCGGGGTCACGCATGTTCCACGTTATTCCACCTTCCTGACATTAAATGCTTCGCTTACCTTTCTTCAGCGTGAGGTACAAAGCACAGGTTAGAACACGTTATGATGACTCCAAACGGGTTCATTCTATGCGAACATGACTGGCAAATGTCTCAGGGATCTGGGAAAGCCGGTCAACGTAGTATGATTTAATTAAGGTGCCGCTTTAGCTCTCGATCCATCTTTTTCCCTCAAAAGCGTCGGTCCGTTGGCGGTGCTTAAATCTCGTCTTTATGCATTTCATCTCGCTCAACTGGAGTTAGATCCCGATTGTGCCACTTCGTCGGCTGGATTTCTCGTTCAATTTCTATTAGATCACAAATGCAATCTTTGCTGCCAATTCGGGAGACCAGTGGACTCCTTGTCAATCGATCATTCTGGGATTTGTTGGGAAACTTCATTTCACTCTGTAGTATTTGGCTTAAATGCAACTAAATGGAAACAGACAATGCCATATTGATCTTGATTTTGCATATGAGGGTATTGTGTAAGCTTTTGCGTTAGAACTGGGGATTAACATTTAATCGTTGCATTTCTTTATTTGCATTGTTACGAGCAGTTTGTAGATACTTTTTGGAATGTGCTTTATTCACGACCATTCAAAAACAAGTTGTAGATCAGGTAAAACATGAAGTTGAAACACAAATGGGATGATGGGTTTATCAGTCAACAGTGGTTTTTGACATCTAAAAATAAGATGGATTTCAAACTTCCAAGTGCAGACAATAATAAGACTCAAAAACAATGGAGTTTCGAAAGGGAGTAAAGGCGGCCTTCAAAACAAAACATTATTTTCACAAAAAAATCACAAATATTCGAAAAAAGACACCTCACATGTAGCACATCCTGACCAAAACGTCATCTTCATTGTCATCTTTTTATCAATCGATGCAAATTACGGAGTTGGATAAGTTGGCCATTAAATGAAACTTACAGTAACGTATGTTGAACTATTTGACCGACATTTTCACAAGCATTTATTCATATAAACGGAGACGCTAGAGTTGAAAATTAAGAACTGCAATTCGAGTTGAACCATTGCATTCTTTGGGACGTTAGCTTGGCCCTTGGTCACTGGAATCACGTTTTTCTAATTTCACGTCACCCGAGGAACGACCAGATAAAAAGTTACGCTCTCAAACCCCATTACAAAAATGTCATAAGATGAATGATTTAGTCCCCTTGTGGTAATTAATAACCACAAGAGGGCTTACTCATTCATTCCGTGTAGAATATTGTTGTAAGCTTTGGGAGGGAAAAAGTTTATCTCCAGTTGTTCCATCAAGCTGAAAGATTAAGATATCTAGTTATAACGATCCGGAGCAAGTCTCGCTTAATAAGGAACACAATAAGGGCCCTTATTAGTAACGTCACACGGCCCAAAGAAAACGGGAAGAGGCACTGTAGATCGCTAAATAAACTGTTCTTGCCTTACCTTAACCGCAATTTTTTCCCGGACATTATGTGACCCGGGCACGAATTATAAATAAAGCTTTAATAGAATTCGCCCAAAAGAACACAGACGCATTATAATTCAATTAAAAGGAATCGGCCCAATCGACCCTTCTTTGGTAGAGGCTGAATGACGAAGCGCCCTCTGAAGTGCAGAACGTAAAACATATTTCGTGCAGCGTAAGGGAGCTTATGTGTGTGCAAACTCGATTCCAAGATGTTTTTCTTAGCTCTGACAATCCCCGCCCGTCCACATTTCAGGGGTTAATGACTTGCTGCATTTATTGTACAGTATTTATTATCTCTTCTTTTTTGGATTGCCAATGTTAAGCTCTCTTTCCAAGCCAACTTTGATGGGATCAAGTGGAGCCATTGTGCATATTGAGACATACGTTTAAACGCATTAGAGGATCAGACAAAATAATTCAGCAATCACAAAGGCCCAAATATCTACACTTCACTTTGCCGACTCGAATTCAAAGGGTCTCGTTTGATGAAAGGCTCGTCGTTCAGAGTCTCTGAAGTTCTTGATCCAAGGCCATGGACCATTCATCTTTCCATTTGCATCCCCGTTAAGCCCTTCACTATTGGACTGCATTTTCGGCTCAAACGAAAGGAGGTTTTTCATTTTTTATACCCTTTCTCCGCTTTGACCAATAGCTTCCCGTGGGAAGATCTTTTAGGGAACTAAAAAAGACGAAGACTTGAGACTGATTATTTTCACACGTACAAGGCTTCTTTGAAACGACAAATTCATTGGCGCAGGGACTCGAAAATTTTGGTACTAAAAAAACCTTGAGGGATTCACCGTCTTGCGGCCTTGATGCATATTCGCCAATCCCCAAGGGGAAAAAGGATATATTTTGCATAGCCCGTGAAAACGAGCCTTTTCCCAGGTCGGACCATCCATCCGAAGCTGTTAAGTGCATTCTTGAAGAGTGATTTCTTTGTTCCAACTTTTAAATGGCTCCGAAAAAAAGATGGTCCTACTTTGAGCGGTGAAATTAAATGAGGGTGTTCCATCAAGATAAATCAAGATAGACCCCCCATGAAATTGGAGCCAAGCCCAACACGGAGCGGAGTTCATTCGCTCCTTCCGATAATCATTGAGGTTCAAATGGGCGTAAAGGACTCTTTTGAAAAGGCTCTCTCCGTGAGAACGAGCAAATAGATCCCTTGGGAGTGAAGCATTTTTCTCAATTACCCGTTTTAATTGGCTTAATAAGGAGGAATGAATAGAGCTCATCTCGTATGCCACCCCTATTCCCTGGCCACATCTCCATTCTATCCACCACGAAGGCCGCCGCCACCTCTTCCTCCTCCTCCTCCTCCTTTCATTCGTCCATTCGTTGCTGCCACGTAGTGTGCTTGGGGCCCTCATGGGTGGACTTAATGAGTCTTGACCATTAGACGAACCAAGGCCAACCACCACTTTAATGGTCAAAGTGCAAGACCAATACTTTCCGGAACCAATACCTTCCGGAAGAAGAAGGCAATAAATATTTCGGGAAAATTGCCGATATACGGTGGAACCCCTGAGCCTTTTGCTTATCCTTGTTGTTGACTTAATGGGTCTGACCTTTACAGATACGTGCAGTAAATGTGCAACGAGCTCCAATGCAGCTCCGGGGGCACCCAAAAAAGCGACTAATCACGGGTATATGAAGTAGAAAATGCAGAGCTTAAAAGCGTGCTCCAAAGACCTATCATTTGTGCTTGGTTATTAAGCAATTTTGGGGGACTGTTGATCTTTTTTTTACAACAGTAAAGTGGCGCTGATCTATCAGTGTTCCCAGTCTTCGTAGTCGACTTTACAGGGAGGGGGGTGGAGAGGGGCAGGACTCAGGGAATTGGGACAATGCCTCGTGATGACGTCTTGGAAAGCGAGGAAGCCAAGATTTATGAGAGCCCAATCATGATGGGTAGGGGAGTCATTACTGACCTAGCGAGCTGGGGCCACGAAATGAAGAGCGGACTACGCACATTTAGGAGGAACTGATCAAGATGGGTCAAATTTGCAATTAATTGCGCCGTCATGATGTCCCGATAAATACAGTTGGGAACATGATTCATATTAGTTGATGGCCTATAATACTCAAAGAGATGGCATGGACATCAATTCGGTTAATAACTGCATGTTATTAGTTTTGCGCTTTTCACAAAAAGGAAGTGTCGGTAACCGCATTAGCATTTGGGACTACATTGTCGTCAATGATATGTTTACATTATAATTTGCAAATGCCAGCCTTTGCATTGCGTTGGATTTGGGAGGGGGCAGGCACTTTATTCCAGATCGTAGTTATTGGACCAACCACGACGAACAATCTTTTTTTTTACTCCACCTCTTCTGAGCCCAACAGAATGGCCATTTTCGGTCCCATCTCGAAATTTCGTTCCAGACCCTTCAAATACCGGGGGATAAAAGAATGGCAGAGTTAATAGCCAGTGTGCTCGACAGAGGAGGCAAGAATTTTGAAGTTCAGGTGATGAGTACAAAGTCGGAGATAATTTCCAAAAAAAAATTACAGTCTCAAAAAGAAAAGCATCCTTTTTTGCGATGTAATTTCTTCCTTAAAGCTCACGTAATTGAAGAATTAATGACTAAAAAAGAATAAAGTTGCCAAAATTATTACTTGTTTACACGTTAGGCATGTTCATATTATTAAAGAAGAAAACACTGACGGCCAGTTAAGTATCATTTATTGGAGAACTTTCTTATTTACATGTTTATGATAGGAAATATTTTTGTCCTTTTTTCATGTTGATTTCGTTCTGTTTTGTAAATGAATACTTCTATTGTGAGGACGTATTGTACACATTAACATGCCACATACCGTAAATGGTCCCTGATTTTCGACTCGTTTTTGATTCTTGTCCCATTTAGGAAGTTGTTCCACTCGCCTCACAAAAATCCCCTTCCTCGTCTCCTCCCATGGGTCTTTGGTCCGAGACCACAGAAAGCAGAAAGTGAAGGAAACTCAATCAGGAAGTTGTTGTTTAAGAATAGTTGATCCACCAGACCTTATGATCCTGGCATAACTGAACCAAAATCATATCGGTCTTCTTCTGTACAGTATATCCGCTCCTCCAGACTCTTGGACGCACTTCTTCAGCTTGAAGGGACCTTTCATGTTAATAATTTGAATACTCGGTGATTTGTAGCTTTGTCCTTCCGGACCAGCTTTTTCTCCTCATTCTGTCATCCTTGGAACCCCATTGAGCTGTAGGCTATTGTTACCAGTGCAGTGACCCCAACCATATTCTAGTTAGGATCAGGCCAGATTTTATGTCATATGTTTATCAGCTGTTCCACATTCCATGACGACATGTTGTACGTAGGCCAGGAAAAAGCCCATCGACAGCGGGAAAAGAAACCGTCATAGGCTATGAATGTCAAGTAGGATCAAATTACCCCAGTCGAAATTTCAGGAATCCCTCTTCTCAACGATCGCATCTAAAGTACGTAGCTGGATGCAGCATTTTCGGGTCCTCTTGAGCGCCTCTCCTTGGGCCCAGCAGTTGGCCTTTTTCTATTCAAAGGCTCGGCCATAAACTAGCACTATCAAATAAAAAAGAAATCATTGACGAGACTGTAAATTTATCTTGACTCTCCTTGGGCTGTCTCCGCATTTGATTTGCAGAGATATAGCGCAAAATCTTTGGTGGACGGGTTTGGGTGCCAATAGAAGGAAGATGCCTTGAGTTGCTCAGTCTGTGATGATATCTGGTCGGATCCTTCTTCTATGAACACCCAGATCTTTTGCGATGAATTTCTCGAGAAGACGGAAGAAGATTAAAAATTGATAGATTCGAGTAGAGCTTCGACAGTACTACAGAATTTTAAGTTAAAGGAAGAGTCATGAAGACCCATGGTCGTGTTGTTGCTCAAGTCAAATCTAAGAATGGACTAAACAACACCAATACTAAAAAGTTTAGTTTGAATGAATGAATGAATGACTTATTTATTTCTGGTCGCAGGAGCACGAGGTATACAGTTTTAAATTTGTATGGTTCCTATTGATCGACCTTTCGGATTATTTTATTCCACGTCACAAAAAGATATGTTTCACAATGTCTTTGTTGCTTCTTTGGATTCATATTTGTTATTACTGAGTAGATAGGTCCCAGGTCTTGATTATACTTTTCACTTTAGCTTTTCAACTCTCCGTACCGATACCACTTAATATAAGAAAAGAAAACAGGCTACTTTTTGTTCACATTGGGGGGGGGATTTATGTTTTTCCAAAGCATTAGAAAGAGTACGTAGCAATGAAGTTTGGCTCTAACAAAGAGTATTGAAGTAGTTCCCAAAAAGGCTTTGGTGGTGGTATGATGCCAATTCGAAGTGCCCACTGCACTTGAAATAATATTACTTTACGTCATTCTTCGTATCCAGAGAGATGTTCAGAGTTTCAGGAAGGTGATGTTGAGCTGGGAAAGATTCTTTTTTTACTTGTACGAAGTCATAAAGATTTGCCAAGATTTAACCAAAAGCTCTAAAGTGAATTCCAGGAAATACAAATGTAAATATACTTTGATGAAATAATTTGATGAATTAAAAACCTGATTGATGACTAGACCCCAAATAAAAGTTTGAAAAAAAATCACCAATAAGAGAAGAAAAAAGATAACCGATATTAACTCTTTACTGAAGTAAAACATTATTTTTTGTCATGGCTTGGCTTTGAGAAAAAAGGTGATGTAAATAGACAAAACCGGTATTTAAAAGGTGATGGATTATTAAATAGCAAAAAAAGGTTAGAAAAGGTTCGAAAATGCAAAACACGGAAATTTTAGACCAATCAGGACATGTTACATTTTCTACCCACTGCCACGGGTAATCCAGCTCAGAACTTCATACCTTGTAAGTTTTTCCTCATCTGTTTTTGAAAAATCAAAAATAGAACCACGACTTCGGACTTTCGCGTTCATTTAAATGAGAAACCGTGAATTTATCTCTAGGATAATTCATATTGACAATGTATTTAAATGGGGGATCTTGGTGCAACCCTGGCAAAGGTTTTGATTTCTTTTGTACTTGGGGTACTTTGGTCAAAAGGATAAAGTCTCACCAGGCCAGCAGAGCCAGCCATTACAATGTAGCAAACATTTCTGAAAGGCAGTATCATGTCTGTATCATAATCCGTTTTTGGGTAAGTCATCCTCACAAACCATATAATGACTCACTGGACGTGAGAGGGAAAAAAGTATGAAGATATTTACAAAAGTATGATGGTTTCATCAGGGCATTCATAAAATTTGGTATCGCGTGACCAGTGGTGCCAGACGTTTTGATAATGAAGCAGCCAAAAAAAATTTGAAACCGCCATTATTTTCCGCCAAAATATGTGCATTTTAAATTTTCCCGCCAATCTGGGACAAAAATCCGCCAATTTCAACCAAATTTTATTTTTTGGGATATTTTCTCCAACAAAAATCGTTCCAGGGCTCAAATATGTGCCTTCAAAACATTGATGTTCAATGATATTTTACTGGAATTGAAGAATTTTGTGTTAAATAGAACTCTTCTCGAGCATTTTAACATTTTCTGCAAATTTCCAATGCGTTTGCATATTTGACATCTTTCCGAAATAAAATATTCCTTGGATTGGCTTTTTAGATTCATTAGTGCCCAATCAAAACCTGCTGTACGGCCAAGGCGAAATATTCCTTGGATTGGCTTTTTAGATTCATTAGTGCCCAATCAAAACCATATGCATATGGGTCCATATTTGCCATGTCAGAAAGGCCAAACGAAATAGTGTAGAGAGAGTGTAATAGATGTCAAATGCATCATAAGTCAGCCTTAAATTTGGTAGTGGGACATTGAGGCAGAAAAGGAACATACATCCCCATCAATTTTGAGAGGTTACTCCCACTTCTTAGCCTTAGTAGTTCCTTGTTAAAGGATTGAATAAGACTTTTAGTTCTTTTCTCTTTTAAAGGAATGGTACATGAAGCGTAGTATTTTTTTATAAGCAACCTCAGTTTTACTCATTAACGTGTATTAAATATTTTTTTTTTAGCCAAAAAGCTGTTTTTTGTTTATTTCTTCTACTTTAGAATTTCCCATTTTTACAATGAACTTTTTTAAACCCTAATTTTGTTTTTTTTTAAATACTACATTTTGTAGGAAGACTATTGCAAGTTCTAAGACACTCTATCTTTGCATGTGACCGACGATCATATGACATTGTCTGATATCATTGCGATCAACAAGTGCACCCTTTCGTCAAGCAAATCCCTCAAAATGTGAAGATAATGAAGTTCAGAAATGTCCAAACAACTCTTACTTAAGACAGTTGTTTCCATAAACTTTAAATCCTCATCATTTGCAATAGTGTGTCCATCTCATGGCTTACAAATGTAGTAACCAGAACTTCATTGCCCCCAAAACCACACAATTTTGCTTTTTTTAAAGGTTTAGCCCGCCAAATCCTGCTGTTTTTATGCAAATATCCGCCATATTGTATCTATTTTGAAGGAAAATTTCCGCCAAATCGTCTTGTTTTTTGAGCCCAATTCCGCCAACCCGCCAAAAAATATTTTCCCCGCCACTTCGCAATAGCGCCAATTTGGCGGAAAACCGCCGCATCTGGCACCACTGCTAGTGACTCATACACTTTCATTCACAAGGGTGGCCGGATTGTGAGTGAGTTTGCCACCGACTGTTTTCTTAAAAAAACACGCGTTTGTAGGTCGTTACTATTGATCGGACTGTCGCCCTGAACTTCTTTAGGCTACAGAGCAGCTGTCAAAAAGTCCGTATTTCTCTGCAGGGCAAATGCGAGAAACCCTTTTATGTTTCTTAATCTATGATTAGACGATCTGTGGTCAGCTTCCATGAGAAAGTTCTAGTTGGACTCTTTAAATTACAACCTTAGTAGGAGCCTTGACAACTTAAATGGGAGAACCGGCGGTCATTCCAGAGGGTTAGGTAAATACAAATGATGGTTAGGATGACAAGGCGGGGGTATCCTTCATTGGAACACCCATCATCAGATAGCAAGCCAAATGAAACATCGGACTCCGGAAACAACAAGCAAGCGATTCAAAAAGAGTTTCTCAGGGTTATTGGTGTTGCTTTCCAACTGATTCTAGCTAGCTCTATGAACGTGAACCCACTCTGCTGCAAACACTTCGAGATAGATCCTCCTCAGGATTATTCAACAGCCTTATAAATGGGATATAAATCACTCCTAGGTCTTGGCCAAATGCAGAATCTTCCCTTTTTATATCCCATTCACCGTGAGCATTACAATTTTGGAACCTCCTCTGCAACAGAATGAATCTATGTTTAGGCCCGTTTTGTTAGTGGGTGATATAAAATGTGGTATTGAGTCCATTTCGGGATGTCAGCATTCTGATTTGGGGGATTTCAAATGACCGAAAAAGCATACCCTTAGAACATATTCGATGCAATTCCTCTTTACCTTGAACCATTTTGTTCTAATATTTTGATGAATCATATTAAGCTAATTGCGTTGAAAACACATCGCTGAGTTGGACGTTCAAACAGAGGGGAACGAATTAATTGGCTTGTGCAAAAAGGCAGCTGTCTCGGGTCATTACTTATTGGGACACTAATGGAATAACGAGAGAGAATAGGGGGCAAATTGTCTATCTGCTCTACATCCTTGAAAGGTAGAAGACATTTTACGACATATTAATCAGACGATTAATATGTTTTGCTTTTAGATTGACTTCTCGCGTTGTTGATATTTTGACGCATGGCACTTCGAGCCTTTGACATGCTCACAATTGATTATTGGTATTGTTCTTTTGGCTACCCAAGGCCAATTTCTAATGAAGTCATGTCCTTGCGGTGAAACTTGCTTGCAATCACATTCATAACGTAATATTTCCAAAATGCAACAACCAAATATATAAATTTCTAAGGGTCCAAGGCAATCATTTATTGTGACAAAGCAAGTAATTATTTGCTTTTTACACTTTCATCTCTTTTTTGTATAATCTGATTTAATTTTTTCCCCCTTTGGACGCTCGGCTTATTGCAAAACGCGAGTCTAGCATACGCTATTACACCCCATAAGTAATTGACAGAAGAGTCCCTGGAAAATGTTTCTTCTCAAACTGTGCAAGAGTTGGGCACGAATGGCCTTTTACCTACTAACTCAAGTGGCTCCCGTGGCAACTTTTCATATTCGCACCGTCATGATTATAAGGAAAGCGCTTTGCAAC